>NW_011889046.1:649016-658436 GCF_000151845.1 Pteropus vampyrus
TCCTAACCCTAACCCTAACCCTACTCCTTATTCTAACCCTAACCCTAAACCTAACCATAACCCTAAACTTTATCTCTAATCCTAATTGAAACCCTAAACCTAACCCTGATCCTAACCCTAAAAATAAAGCTAATACTAACCATAATTTAACCCTCAACCTAACACTAACCCTAACCCTAAATTTTAAACAAACAATAACCCTAAACCTAACCCCATATCCTAAACATAACCCTAAATCTACATTTAAGTCTAAATTTAACCCTAACTCTGACCCTAACATTAACCAGAACCCTGATCCTAACCATAAAAATGAAGCTAATGTTAACCATAATTCTAAACCTAACCCTAACAATAACTCTAACCCTGATTCTAACCTTAAGACTAAAGCTTATCCAAACAATAATTCTAACCATAACCCAGACATTTACACTAATAATAATTTTAAACCTAACTCCTTACCCTAACCCTGATCCGCACCTTAAAACTAGAGCTAATAATAAACCTAATTCTAAACCTAACCCTAAATTTTACACTACCAAAAACTGTAAACATAACCCCATACCCTAAACCTAACTGTAACCCTAAATTTAACTGTAAAACTAACTCTGAACATAACTTTAACCCTAAGCATAAGCGTAACTTAAACCTAACCGGAACCCTAACAGTAAACCTAACACTAACCTAACCATAACCAAAACCCTAAACCCTAACCCTAACCCTGATCCTAAGGTTAAAACTAAAGCTAATCCTAAATATACCAACACTAACCCTAACCTTAATGCTAACCTCTGATGCTAAACCTAACCCCAAAATTAAAGCCAAACCTAACTTTAACAATAACCCTAATCCTAATTTTAACACTAACCTAAACCAAACGCAAACCCTAACACTAACCATAAACCTAACACTAAACTAAACCTAACCTGACCCTAAATCTAACCCTAACACTAAACCCAAACCTACCCCAAACCTAACCATAACACTAACCCTAACATTAAAGCTAATCCTATCCCTAATTCTAACCCGAATCCTATAGTATAAATCCTAAATTTATACTAACAATAACATGAACCTAACTTCTTACCTTAACCCTAACCCTAAACTACAGCTAACCATAACCCTAATATTAACCCCATCCCTGAACATAACCCTAACCTAAATATAACCTGAACACTAACGGTAACCCTAACACTAACCTAACACTAACACTAACCCTAACCCTATACCCTAACCCTAACCCTAACCCTAATCCTAAACCCTTATTTTAACCCTAACGCTAACCCTAACCCTAAACTTAAACCATAATTCTAACTGTAACCCTAACACTATCCCTGATCCTAAGGATAAAACTAAAGCTAATCCTAATGCGATCACTAACCCTAAGCCTAAACCTAACTCTAATATCTGATGCAAACACTGACACTAAATTTAAAGCTAACACGAACTCTAACATTAACCCTAAGCCTTACACTAACTATAATCTAAGCCTAACCCGAAACCTACCATTAAACCTAACCCTAACCAGAACCCTAGCCTAACACTAAACCTAAATCTAAAGCTAACCCGTATCCTAATGCCTACCCTACGATAACCCCTAACCCAAACCCTAAACCCTTACCCTAAACCTAACTTTAACTCTAACACTAACCCTAACTCTAACCTTAACCCTAATATTAACTCTAATCCTGATCCTAACCCTAAAACTAAAGCTAATCCTAACTCTAATTCTAAATCTAACCCTAAATTTGAAAATAACAATAACACTAACCATAACCCCTTACTCTAACCCTAAACCTAAACTAACACTAACCTTAAAACCTAACCCTAATTGTAACCCTATCATTATCCTTGATCCTAACACTAAAACTAAAGCTAATACTACAACTAACCTAACCTTAACTCTAGCTCTAACCTCTTACGATAAACCTAACCATCAACCGAAAATTAACCCTAACTCTAAAACTAACCCTAACCCTAACACTGTCTAAACTAAACCTAACAATAACTCTAACCTAACCATAAACGTAACCCTAAGCAAAACGTAACCTAACGTTAAATCTGACCCTAACTCTAAACCTAACCCTAACGCTAACCTAACCATAACACTTACCCTAACATTAATCCTAACTCTTACATCTTACCCTAAACACAACCCTAACCTTAACACCAACCCTAACCCTAACCCTAAAATTTTACAATAACAATAAAAGTAACCCTATCTTCCTACGCTAACCCTAACCCTAAACTATAGCTAACCCGAACTAATAGCCACCCTTTCCCTAAGCATAAACCTAACCTTAACTAACCCGAACCCTAAACATAACCATAAATCTACAACTAAAGTAAACCTAACCCGAACCATAACGGTAACACTAACGCTAACCTAAACCAACCACTAACCATAAATTCTAATCCTAACCCTAACACTAACGCTAACCTAAATCTAACTTCTTATTATAACCCTAAACAAAAAGCTAACCTTAACACTAACCCCAACCTAAACCTTACCCTAACGTAAACCTAAATATAAACTTATCCCTAAACTAAACCTAACTCAAACACTAATAGTAACCCTAAGCATAACCTAATCCTAACCCTATACCGAACATTAATCCTAAATCTAACCTCTTACCCTAATACTACCTTAACCCTAACTCTAAACCTAATTCTAAATCTAAAGTTAACCCTAACCCTAACACTAACCCTAACTGTAACCATAACCTTAAACCTAACCCAAACCCTAACCTTGACCCTAACCTTGATCTTAACCCTAAAAGTAAAGCAATTCATAACGCTATTTCTAACTCTAACCTTAACCCTAATCCTAACTCTAATCTCTTACCCTAACCCTAACCCTAACCATAACTCTAAAACAACCCTAATCCCAACCCTAACCTAATCCTAACCCTAAACTTAACCCAAACAATAACCTACCCCTAACCCTATCCCTAACCCTAAAATGAATCCTAACTCTAATGTCTTACCCTAATCCTAATCCTAACCCTAACGCTACCCTAACCCTAACGCTAAAATTAACCCTAACCCTAACCCTAACCATAACTCTAAAACAACCCTAATCCCAACCCTAACCTAATCCTAACCCTAAACTTAACCCAAACAATAACCTACCCCTAACCCTATCCCTAACCCTAAAATGAATCCTAACTCTAATGTCTTACCCTAATCCTAATCCTAACCCTAACGCTACCCTAACCCTAACGCTAAAATTAACCCTAACCCTAACCCTAACCATAACTCTAAAACAACCCTAATCCCAACCCTAACCTAATCCTAACCCTAAACTTAACCCAAACAATAACCTACCCCTAACCCTATCCCTAACCCTAAAATGAATCCTAACTCTAATGTCTTACCCTAATCCTAATCCTAACCCTAACGCTACCCTAACCCTAACGCTAAAATTAACCCTAACCCTAACCCTAACCATAACTCTAAAACAACCCTAATCCCAACCCTAACCTAATCCTAACCCTAAACTTAACCCAAACAATAACCTACCCCTAACCCTATCCCTAACCCTAAAATGAATCCTAACTCTAATGTCTTACCCTAATCCTAATCCTAACCCTAACGCTACCCTAACCCTAACGCTAAAATTAACCCTAACCCTAACCCTAACCATAACTCTAAAACAACCCTAATCCCAACCCTAACCTAATCCTAACCCTAAACTTAACCCAAACAATAACCTACCCCTAACCCTATCCCTAACCCTAAAATGAATCCTAACTCTAATGTCTTACCCTAATCCTAATCCTAACCCTAACGCTACCCTAACCCTAACGCTAAAATTAACCCTAACCCTAACCCTAACCATAACTCTAAAACAACCCTAATCCCAACCCTAACCTAATCCTAACCCTAAACTTAACCCAAACAATAACCTACCCCTAACCCTATCCCTAACCCTAAAATGAATCCTAACTCTAATGTCTTACCCTAATCCTAATCCTAACCCTAACGCTACCCTAACCCTAACGCTAAAATTAACCCTAACCCTAACCCTAACCATAACTCTAAAACAACCCTAATCCCAACCCTAACCTAATCCTAACCCTAAACTTAACCCAAACAATAACCTACCCCTAACCCTATCCCTAACCCTAAAATGAATCCTAACTCTAATGTCTTACCCTAATCCTAATCCTAACCCTAACGCTACCCTAACCCTAACGCTAAAATTAACCCTAACCCTAACCCTAACCATAACTCTAAAACAACCCTAATCCCAACCCTAACCTAATCCTAACCCTAAACTTAACCCAAACAATAACCTACCCCTAACCCTATCCCTAACCCTAAAATGAATCCTAACTCTAATGTCTTACCCTAATCCTAATCCTAACCCTAACGCTACCCTAACCCTAACGCTAAAATTAACCCTAACCCTAACCCTAACCATAACTCTAAAACAACCCTAATCCCAACCCTAACCTAATCCTAACCCTAAACTTAACCCAAACAATAACCTACCCCTAACCCTATCCCTAACCCTAAAATGAATCCTAACTCTAATGTCTTACCCTAATCCTAATCCTAACCCTAACGCTACCCTAACCCTAACGCTAAAATTAACCCTAACCCTAACCCTAACCATAACTCTAAAACAACCCTAATCCCAACCCTAACCTAATCCTAACCCTAAACTTAACCCAAACAATAACCTACCCCTAACCCTATCCCTAACCCTAAAATGAATCCTAACTCTAATGTCTTACCCTAATCCTAATCCTAACCCTAACGCTACCCTAACCCTAACGCTAAAATTAACCCTAACCCTAACCCTAACCATAACTCTAAAACAACCCTAATCCCAACCCTAACCTAATCCTAACCCTAAACTTAACCCAAACAATAACCTACCCCTAACCCTATCCCTAACCCTAAAATGAATCCTAACTCTAATGTCTTACCCTAATCCTAATCCTAACCCTAACGCTACCCTAACCCTAACGCTAAAATTAACCCTAACCCTAACCCTAACCATAACTCTAAAACAACCCTAATCCCAACCCTAACCTAATCCTAACCCTAAACTTAACCCAAACAATAACCTACCCCTAACCCTATCCCTAACCCTAAAATGAATCCTAACTCTAATGTCTTACCCTAATCCTAATCCTAACCCTAACGCTACCCTAACCCTAACGCTAAAATTAACCCTAACCCTAACCCTAACCATAACTCTAAAACAACCCTAATCCCAACCCTAACCTAATCCTAACCCTAAACTTAACCCAAACAATAACCTACCCCTAACCCTATCCCTAACCCTAAAATGAATCCTAACTCTAATGTCTTACCCTAATCCTAATCCTAACCCTAACGCTACCCTAACCCTAACGCTAAAATTAACCCTAACCCTAACCCTAACCATAACTCTAAAACAACCCTAATCCCAACCCTAACCTAATCCTAACCCTAAACTTAACCCAAACAATAACCTACCCCTAACCCTATCCCTAACCCTAAAATGAATCCTAACTCTAATGTCTTACCCTAATCCTAATCCTAACCCTAACGCTACCCTAACCCTAACGCTAAAATTAACCCTAACCCTAACCCTAACCATAACTCTAAAACAACCCTAATCCCAACCCTAACCTAATCCTAACCCTAAACTTAACCCAAACAATAACCTACCCCTAACCCTATCCCTAACCCTAAAATGAATCCTAACTCTAATGTCTTACCCTAATCCTAATCCTAACCCTAACGCTACCCTAACCCTAACGCTAAAATTAACCCTAACCCTAACCCTAACCATAACTCTAAAACAACCCTAATCCCAACCCTAACCTAATCCTAACCCTAAACTTAACCCAAACAATAACCTACCCCTAACCCTATCCCTAACCCTAAAATGAATCCTAACTCTAATGTCTTACCCTAATCCTAATCCTAACCCTAACGCTACCCTAACCCTAACGCTAAAATTAACCCTAACCCTAACCCTAACCATAACTCTAAAACAACCCTAATCCCAACCCTAACCTAATCCTAACCCTAAACTTAACCCAAACAATAACCTACCCCTAACCCTATCCCTAACCCTAAAATGAATCCTAACTCTAATGTCTTACCCTAATCCTAATCCTAACCCTAACGCTACCCTAACCCTAACGCTAAAATTAACCCTAACCCTAACCCTAACCATAACTCTAAAACAACCCTAATCCCAACCCTAACCTAATCCTAACCCTAAACTTAACCCAAACAATAACCTACCCCTAACCCTATCCCTAACCCTAAAATGAATCCTAACTCTAATGTCTTACCCTAATCCTAATCCTAACCCTAACGCTACCCTAACCCTAACGCTAAAATTAACCCTAACCCTAACCCTAACCATAACTCTAAAACAACCCTAATCCCAACCCTAACCTAATCCTAACCCTAAACTTAACCCAAACAATAACCTACCCCTAACCCTATCCCTAACCCTAAAATGAATCCTAACTCTAATGTCTTACCCTAATCCTAATCCTAACCCTAACGCTACCCTAACCCTAACGCTAAAATTAACCCTAACCCTAACCCTAACCATAACTCTAAAACAACCCTAATCCCAACCCTAACCTAATCCTAACCCTAAACTTAACCCAAACAATAACCTACCCCTAACCCTATCCCTAACCCTAAAATGAATCCTAACTCTAATGTCTTACCCTAATCCTAACCCTAACCCTAACACTACCCTAATCCTAAACCTAATCATAACCCTAATCCTAACACTAACCCTAAATCTAATGTAAAAATTAACACAAACAGTAACCCTAACCCTATCCTATCCCTAAATTAATTCTAACCCTAACCCTTACCCTAACCTAACCCTAAATCTAACACTAAACCCAACACTAATCCTAACTCTAATCTCCTATCCTAACCCTAAGCCTAACCCTAAACCTAAACCTAACTCTAACCCTAACCCTACCTTAACCTAAAACATAAACCTAAACCTAACCCTAACCATGACCCTAATGATAATCCTAACGCTAACCCTAACCCTAACCCTATCACTAAATTTTACACTATGAGTAACCCTAACCATAACCCCTGACACTAATCCTAACCATAACCCTAGTTTAATTCTAAAACTAACTCTAACTCTAACCCTAACCTTAAATCTACCCTAACGTTAAACGTAACCCTATCACTAACACTAACCCAGAAGCTAACCCTGAATCTAAAGCTAATCCTAACCCTAATTCTAACCCTAAACCTATATTTACACTACAAATAACCCAAACTCTAATCCCATAACCTAAACTTAACCCTAAACCTAAATCTAACCTTCACTCTAACAGTAACCCTAACACTATCCTAATCCTAACCCATTACCCTAATCCTAAATCACACCCTAAGCATGACTGTAACCCTAAACATAAACCTAACTCTAACCCTACCTCTAACCATGAAACTAACCCTAAAGCTACAGCTAATTCTAAGCCTAATTCTCACTCTAACCCTAACAATAATCGTAACTTTAAATTTAAATTAACAATAACCATAACCCTAAACCTAACCCTAAATCTAATGCAAACCTTAATCCAAACAGTAACCCTAACCCTATCCTATCCATAAAGTAATTCTAACCCTAACCCTTTCTCTAACATAAAACTAAATCTAATTCTAACCCTAACACTAATCCAACAGTAACCCTAACCCTATCCTATCCATAAAGTAATTCTAACCCTAACCCTTTCTCTAACATAAAACTAAATCTAATTCTAACCCTAACACTAATCCTAACTCTAAACTCTTACCCTAACACTAACCCTTACCCTAATACTAACACTAACAGTAAACTGAACCTCTTACCCTAACCCTTCCTAACGTTAAAACTCTAAAACTAATCCTAACACTAACTTTAAACCTAACATTAACCCTAACCTTGAATCTAACCCTAAAACTAAAGCTAATAGTAACCCTAATTTTAACCCTAATCAACACTAACGAAAACCCTGAACCCACCCTAATATTAAAGCTAATCCTAAATTTAATTTGAAACATAAACCTAAGTTATACACTAATAATAAACCTAACCATAACTCGTTACCTTAACTGTAACCCTAAACCTAATGATAATCCTAACTCTAACACTAACTCAAAATCTAAACCTAATCCTAACCTGTATCTAACCCAATCCCTAAACCTAACTTAACCCTAAACGCAACGCTAACCCTAACCCTAACCTAAACCTAAACCTAACCATAACCCTAAACAAACCCTACCCTAAACCTAAACGTAACCCTAAAACTAATCCTGACGCTAACCTCTTAAACTAACCTTGACCCTAACACTAACCCGCACCCTAACATAACCTAACTCTAACCCTAAACCTAACACTAACCCTAACTCTAAAACCTAACCATAACCCCAACCCGAACCATAACCCTGATCCTACCCAAAAAAAACAGTTAATCCTAACCCTAATTCCAACTCTAAACCTAACAATAACCCTAACCCTAAATTTTAAACTCACAATAACCATAATCCTAATTCCTTCACATAACATAATACTAACACTAAATTTAACTCTAAACTATGACTATTACCTAACGTTAACATTAACCCTAACCCTGATCCTAAACCTAAAACTAAAGCTAGTCCAAACCGTATTTCTAACCCGAATCTTTACACAACCCTAACCTTGAACCTAACCCTAAACTAAATCTTATCCTAACTCTATTTCTAACCCTTACCCTAAATTTTAAACAAACAATAACCCTAACCCGAACTCCAAACCTAACACAAACTCTAACCATAACAGTAATCCTAATCTAAACATAACCTTTACCCTAATCTTTACCATAAATCTACCACTAACGTAACTCTAAATCGAAAACTAACTCTAATGCAAATGCTGTCTCACTTCTTACTCTAAACCTAACACTAACCTTAACTGTTATCCTAACTCTAAAACTTAAGCTAATGCTAAGCCTAATACTAACTCTAACTCTAACCCTAACCCTAACATAAACACTAACTTTAACTTAACCTTAAGCCTAACCTTAATCTTAACCCTGATCCAAACACTAAAACTAAAGCTAATCCTAACCTTAATTCTAACAGTAAATCTAACACTAACCCTAACTCTAACACTGACCCTAACCCTAACAGTAACTCTAACCTAAACCTAACCCTAACACTAACTAAAAACATAAACCTAATTCTAACCTAACCTGTCCGTAACGGTAACCCTAACCCTAACCTCACCATAACTCTAACCCTAATTCTAAAAATGACTCTAACCCTAGCCATAAGCTTAACTCTAACCAATATCCCAACCCTAATTCTAACCCTAACACTAACACTAAACCTAACTCTAAATTTTGCACTAACAATAACCCCAAACTTTACTCTAACCAATATCCTAACCCTAATTCTAACCCTAAC
>NW_011889046.1:659748-669352 GCF_000151845.1 Pteropus vampyrus
CTAACTCTAAATTTTGCACTAACAATAACCCCAAACTTTACCGTAACCCTAACTCTAAATTTTAAACTAACAATAACGCTAATCCTAACCTATAATATAAAACTAACTCTAATCCTAAATTTAACTCTAAAACTAACTCTAAACCCAACCTAATTTTAACATTAACCCTAAACCTGATCCTAACTATAAAATTAATGTTAATCCAAACCGTAATTCTAACCCTAACAATAACAGTAACCCTTACCTAAACTTAACCCTAACCCTAACCATTATGATAAATCTACCCCTAACCTAACACTATCCCTAAAATTAATCCTAATACAAATGTTGTGTCCAACCTCTTACTCTAACCCTAACACCAAACCTAACAGTTATACTAACCCTAAAACTTAAGCTGACACTAACCATAACACTAAACCTAACTCTAACCCTAACCCTAACCTAAATGTAACCCTCAACCTAAATATATATCTACCCCTAAATTAAACCTAACATGAACCGAAATGGTAACCCAACTCTAACTTAACCTTAACGCTAACCCTAACCCTAACACTAATCCTAACTCTAAACTCTTACCCTAACCCTAACCCTAATCTGATCCCAACCCTAAAACTAAAGCTAATCCAAACCATAATTCTAACCATAACCCTAACACTAACCCTAACTCTAAATTTAACACTATCAATAAGGCTAACCCTAACCCCTTACAGTAACTCTAACATCTTACGTCAACCTTAACGCTATATCTAAAGCTAAATCTAACTCTAACACTAACCCTATGCCTAACACTAACTCTAACCTAAACCTAACCCTAACACTAACTATAAATGTAACCATAAGATAGACCTATCCAGTACCTAACTGTAACTCTAACCCCAACTTAACCCTATCCCTAACCCAAAACTGAACACACATTCAAAATCTAACTTATTACCCTAAATCTAAACCTAACACTAACCCTAAACCTACCCTTAATCCAAACCCTAATCTTAACTCTTATCTAAAACTAAAAATAATCCTAACCCTAAATCTAACCATAACACTAAACTAAAACTGTCTCTAAATTTTACACTAACAATAACCCAAAATCTTACCCCTTACCCTAACCTAATCATAACCATAACTTTAACTATAAAAGTAACCCTCACATTAACTCTAACACCAAATTGAAAGCTAACCCTAACCCTGAGTAACCCTAATTCTAACACTAAAGTTATCCCTCAACCTAACCCTAACACTAATCCTCACCCCTAACCCAAACCCGAACCCTAACGCTAACCACATATCTTAACAATAACCCAATCACTAACAATAACCCCTAACCCTAATCTTAACCCAATTCCTAAACCTGATACTACCCCTAAAACTAATGCAAACATTAACGTTAAATCTAATCCTAACCCTAAATTTAACTCTAAAACTAACCTTAACATTAACCCTAATCCTAAGACTTAACCTAACTCTAAATTTTACACTAACAATAGCCCAAAACCTAACTCCTTACTTTAAACCTAACCTAAGAATAACTTTACCTGTAAAACTAACCCTAATCCTAGCCATAACACTAAACCTAAAGCTAACCCAAACCCTAAGAGTAGCCCTAAACTTAACCCATAACTTACCCCTAACACTAACCCTAACCGTAACCCCTACACACTAAACCCTAATCGTAACATTAAACCTAACCTTAAACCTGATCCTAACCCTAAAAATAAAGCAAAGCCAAAGCCTAACACTAATCTTAACCCTAAAATTTACACTAACGATAACCTTGACCCTAACGTCTTACCCTAAAACTAACCCTAACCCTAAATTTAACTCTAAAACTAACCCTAAACTTAATCTTAACCCTAACATATAGCTAACCCTAACCCTAATACTAACCCTAACCCGAAGCTGAACCCTAAAATAAACGTAACCCTAACCCTAACCGTAAAGATAAATCAACCTTTAAACTAAACCTAATCCGAACTCTAAAGATAACCCTAAACCTAACCCTAAATTTTAAAGTAACAATAACCTTAATCTTAACACCTTTTCCTAAAACTAATGATAAATCTAACATTAACTCTAAAACAAATCTAACCCTAACCATAACCCTAACATTAAACCGAACCCTGAACCTAACTCTAAAAATAAATCTAATGCTAACCATAATTCTAAAGCTAACCCTAACACTAATCTTAACCTTGATCCTAACCCTAACACTAAAACTTATCCTAACCCTAATTCTAAACCTAACCCTAAATTATACCCTAACAATAACTCTAAAACTAACATCTTACCCTAACCCTAATCATAAACTTAAAGCTAACTCTAACCCAACACTAACCCTAATCCTAATGCTAACCCTAATTAAAACCTAATCATAACCATAACCCTATACTAAACCTAATCCAATTCCTAACGATAACCATAACCCTAACTTAACCTAAACGCTAATTCTAAGTATAACATTAATTGTAACTCTAAACTCTTACCCTAATCCTAACCCTAACCCTGACTCTACCATAAAACTAAAGCTTATCATAAACCTAATTCTAACCTTAACCGTAGCACTAACCCTAACCCTGAGCCTAATCTGAAAAAATTAAACTAATCCTAAACCTAATTCTAAACCTAACCGTAAATTTTACAATAACAATAAACCTAACTCTAACCCCTTATTAACACTATCACTAAGCCTAAATCTAACCTTAACTCTAAGGCTAACCTCTAACCAAAACCTAAACCTTACCTTAACCATAACCCTAAATATAAACCGAGTGCTAAACTAAAACTAACCTGAACACTAACGGCAACCCTAACCCTAATCCTAAATCTAACATTAACCCTAATTCTAACCTCTTACGTTTAACCTAATCATAATCATAAACCTAACTCTAGACCTAATTCTAACCTTAACCGTAGCACTAACCCTAACCCTGAGCCTAATCTGAAAAAATTAAACTAATCCTAAACCTAATTCTAAACCTAACCGTAAATTTTACAATAACAATAAACCTAACTCTAACCCCTTATTAACACTATCGCTAAGCCTAAATCTAACCTTAACTCTAAAGCTAACCTTAACACTAACCAAAACCTAAACCTTACCTTAACCATAACCCTAAATATAAACCGAGTGCTAAACTAAAACTAACCTGAACACTAACGGCAACCCTAACCCTAATCCTAAATCTAACATTAACCCTAATTCTAACCTCTTACGTTTAACCTAATCATAATCATAAACCTAACTCTAGACCTAAAGCTAACCATAACATTAACACTATCCCTAACCCTAACCCTAAACTTAACAATAAACCTAACCCTAACCTTAACTTTAACCTTGATCCTAACCCTAAAACTAAAGGTAATCCTATCCCTAATTTTAACCCTAACCATAACACTAACCCTAACCCTAAATTTTACACTAACAATAACCCTAACCCTAATGCCGTACCCTTAACCTAACACTAACCTTAACTTACACTCTAAAACTAACCCTAACGATAACCTTAACCCTAACATTAACCCAAACCCTGAGCCTACCCTAAAACTAAAGTTAATTCTAACCCTAATTATAACCCTAACCCTAAATTTTAATCTAGCAATAACACTAACCCTAACTCCTTACCCAGACCCTAACCCTAAACTATAGCTAACCCTAACCCTAACACTAACCCTATCCCTAAGCATAACCCAAACCTACCCTGACTCAAACCATAACGGTAACCCTAACAATAACCTTACCCTAACCCAAACCTGAAACTCTAACACGAACCCTAATACTAACCCTAACCCTAAACCTAAACCTACACCTAATCCTAACCTTTTATTGTAACATTAACTCTAACCCGAATCTTAATAGAAATTCTGATCCTAATGCTAAAACTAAAGGTAAAATTATAGGTAACACTAACCCTAACCCTAACTCTAACACTAATCTAAAACTAACCCTAAACCTAACACTACCATAAACCTAATCCTAAGCTAAACCTAACCTGGCCCTAACTCCAACCCTAACCCTAAACCAAATTCTAACCCCAACCTAACCATAACCCTAACGCTATCATTAATCCTAACTCTAACCTCTTACACTAAACTGAAACCTACACCTATCCCTAACCCTAAACCTAACCCTAAAACTAAGCCTAAACCTAACCCTAACGCTAAACCTAAACCCTTCTTCTAACCCTAACCCTAAAACTAACCCTAAGCCTACCACTAACGATAAACTTAAACACTAACCCCAATCAAAAATTAATCCAAACCCTAACACTAATACCTATTCTAACACAAACTACTTACCCTAACCAGAAACCTAACCCCAGAACTAACACTAAACCTAACCCTACCCTAACTCAAATCCTAACCCAAATCCTTACACTAAATCGTACACTAAAAATTAACCCAAACCCTCACCCCTTAGCCTAAATCTAACACTAACCCTTACTTTACTCTAAAACTAAACCTAACACTAACCCAAAACCTAACCCTACACATAATCCTAAATCTAACTCTAACTTTAACACAAAAATTAACCCTAACACAAATGTTAACACTAACATTAAGCCTACTCCTGATCCTAACCCTTAAACTAAAGCGAACCTAAACCTAATTCTAACCCTAACCCTAAATTTTACACTAACAATATAACTAAACCTAACCCCTTACCGTAAACCTAACCGTAAAATATAGCAAACCCTAACCCTAACTGCAACCAAGATCCTAATCCTAATATTCAGGATAATCCTAACCCTAATTCTAAGCCTAAATTTAATCAAGATCCTAACCTCCAAATTAAAGATAATCCTAACACTAATTCTAACCCTCTCTACAACACTAACCCTAAGTCTAAATTTTACACTACTAATAAACCAAAACTTAACTCCTTGCACTAAACCTAATCCTATTCCTAATTTAACTCTAAAACTAACCTTAACACTAACACTAACACAAAACCTAAAGCTAAATCTAACCCTAAACCCTTACCTTAAACATAACCGTAGTCCTAACACTAAACACTAACCATAAACTTAACCCTATCCCTAACCCTGATCCTAACATTAAAACTAAAGATACACCTAACCCTAACACTAAACCTAACTCTAAATTTTACAGTAACAAAAACCTTAACCCTAACCGCTTATCCTAAATGTAAACCTAACTCTAAATTTACCTCTAAAACTAACCCTAACATTAAAACCTACCTTTATTCTAACCATAAAAGTAATGCTAAACCTAACCGTAATTCTAAACCTAACACTAACCATAAACCTGATTCTAACCCTAAAACTAAGCTAATCCTAACCATAACACTAAACCTATAGCTAACCCTAACCATAACAGTAACCCTAACCCTAACCTAAACCTAACCCTAAACCTAATAAATCTAAAAGTAATCCTAACCCTAACCCTAAACTTAACCCTAAATTTTAAACTAACAATAACCCTGACCTAACCCCTTATCCTAAAGCTAACTCTAAATCTAACTTTAAGTCTAAAACTAACCCTAACTCTAATTCTAACCCTAACATTAACCAGAGCCCTGATCCTAACCCTAAAAATAAAGGTTATCCTAACCCTAACACCTATTCTAAACCTGACACTTACTCTAGCCTAAACCTAAAACTAATCCTAAAACTAACCATAAACATAACCCTAAACTAAACCTTACTCAAGCCCTAATGGCAACCCTAAACCTAAACTAAACTGAACCCTAACCTTAACCCTTACCATAAATCTACCCCTAACCTAACACTAACCCTAACACTAACCATAACACTAATGCTATGTCTAACCTCTTACAGTTACACTAAACCTAAACCTAATCCTAATCTGAAACCTACACCGAACCCTAACATAAACCTAACCCTAAACCAACAAACAACTCAAAAGCCTAACACTAACCCTAAACCTAACCATAACCCTGATCCTATCCATAAAACAAAAGTAAATTCTAACCCTATTTTTAACCCTAAGCCTAACAATAACCATAACACTAAATTTTAAATTAACAATAAACATGACCCGTATCCGACACCCTAAACCTAACACTAACCCTAAATAAACTCTAATAATAACCCTAACACTAACCTAAGCCTAACATTAACCCTAATCCTGATCCTAAACCTAAAACTAAAGCTAATCCTAACTTGAATTCTAGCCATAATCCTGAATTATACACTAACAATATCCATAACACTATCCCCTTAAGCTAACCCTAATCTTAAACCTAATGGTAACCTTAACCCTAACCCTAACACTAACCCTAATCCTAACACTTAACCCTAATCCTAACCCTAAACCTAACCCTATCCTTAACCCCAACCCTAACCCTAAACCTACACTTAACCCTAAACTTAACCACAACCCTAACCCTAACCCTAAACATAACTCTAACTGAACCTAAATCTAACCTTAACCCTAATTAAAGCAAACTCTAAGCCTAACAAAACCCAACTTTAAATTTTAAACTAATAATAACCCTAGTATTAACACATTATCTAAACCTAACACAAACCCTAACTTTAAATCTAAACCTAACACTAACCCTAACACTAATGTAACGCTAGAGTCACCCTAACACTAACACTAACCCTACCTCTAATCCTAAACCTAACTCTAAACCTAATTCTAACACTAACCCTAAAACTGATTCTAACCCTAAAAAAAGTCTAATTCTAACCGTAATTCTAAACGTAACCCTAACAATAATCCCAACCATAAATTTTAAACTGGCAATGACCCTGATCCCTTACCCTAAATCTGACCCTAACCTTAACATTAACGCAAAACTAATCCTAATTCTAACTCTAACCCATTTCCCTAACCCTAACCCTAACTTTAACTCTAAAAATAACTCTAAACCTAATCTTAATACTAACCTTAACCCTAACCCTAACCTTAACCTACACCTAACTCTAATCTTTATCCTAACCTAAACCAATCCCTAACCCTAACATTAACCCTAACCTATTACCCTAACTCTTACGCTAATCTAACCCTAACCCTAATCCTAACCCTAACTGTATCCTAACTCTAAACATTTACCCTAATCCTAACTCTAACCCAAACTCTATCCCTTAAATAAACCTAACCATAACGCTAACCCTAACCTACCCCAAACCTTAATCTTCACCCTACACCTATTTCTAAACCTAACCCTAACTCAAACACTAATTGTAAAACTATCTGTGACCCTAAACCTAACTCTAACTCCTCTAACTCCAACCTAAACCTCACTATACCCCTAACTTAAACCTAACCTTAATCCTAAACCTAACACTAATCCTAGCTGTAACCTCTTAAACTAACCCTAACTCTAATGCTAACCGTAGATTTGATCCTAATCTTAAAATTAAACTTATCCTAACCCTATTCTAACAATAACCCTAAGAATAACCATAACCCCAAATTTCAAACTAACAATAAACCTAACTCTAACCCCTTCCCCTAAACTTAATGCTAACTTTAACTCAAAAACAACTCTAACTCTAACCCAAATCAGAACATTAACCCTACATCTGATCCAAACCCTAAAACTAAAGCTAATTCTAACCTAATTATAACACTTACCCTATCACTAACCTTAACACTGATCATAGATAGCCCTAAAACTAAAGCTAATCCTAAATTTAATTCTAACCCTATCCTAAATATTACACTAACCATAACCTTAACCCTAACCCTTTCCTCTAACCTAAACCTAACCTTAATCCTAACTCTAACCTCCTAACCTAACAATAACCCTAACTTAAACCCTAAGATTAATCCTAACTCTAACCTCTTATCCTAACCCTAACCCTAACCCTAATCTAACCATAAAACTAACCCTAAACCTAACCCTAACAATAACCCTAATAACCCTAAACCTAACCCTATCTGGAACACTAACCCTAACCCTAAAAGTAACACTAATGACAACACTAAACTCTACATTAACCATAACCCTAAACCTAACCTAACCCTAAATTTTACACTAACAATAAACCATAAATCTAAATTTTACACTAACCCTAACCCTAAAAGTAACACTAATACCAACACTAACCTCTACATTAACCATAACCCTAAACCTAACCTAACCCTAACACTAACCCTAACCGCAGCACTAAACCTAACACTAATCCTAACCACTTAACCTAACCATAAATATAAATTTTACACTAACAATAAACCTAAACCTGACCACTTACCCTAAAGATAAGCAAACCCTAACTTTTACTCAAAAGTAAATGTAACCCTAACCCTAACCCTAACTGCACACTAACCTTAAATCTAACACTTACCCAAAACCTGATCATAACACTAAAACTAAAGCTAACTCTAACCCTAATTCGAATCCTAATGTAAATTTTAGAAAAAAGATAAAAGTAACTCTACCCCTTAACATCACCATAAAGCTAAACCTAAAGCTAAGCGTAAATCTAACACTAACCCTATCCCTAAGTCTAACCCTAATGTAAACCTAACCCTAACTCTAACCCTAATCCTATAGCTACCCTAAGGCACACCTTATGCAAACCCTAATGTTAACCCCACAACTAACCTAACTCTAATCCTAACACTAACCCTAATACGAATCTTAAATCTTACCTCTTACCTTAAAGGTAACCTGAGCCCTAACCTTAACCCTAAACCCCTACCATAAACCTAACCCTAACACTAAACGCTAACGCTAACCCTAACCCGAATCCCTAACCCTACCCTTACCCTAACCTAACCCTAACCCTAATCCTAAACCTATTCCTAACGCTAATCCTAACCAATACGTAACCCTAACGCTAACATTAACCTTAACCATAATTCTAAACGTAACCCTAACAATAATCCCAACCATAAATCCTAACTCTAAACACTTTAACGAAACCTAACCCTAATCTTAATGCTTACAGTGACCCTAAACCTCAATTTAAGCTAACCCTAAACCTAACCCTAATCTTAACTTTAACCCTAACCCTAAACATAACCCAAACCCTCACCCTATCCCAAACCCTAAACCTAACCCTAACCCTAACCATACACCTACCACTAAACTAAATCTAACTTGAATCCTATCGGTAATCCTATTCCTAAACCTAAACCTAACCCTGACCCACAATCTAAAACTAAAGCTAATCATAATCCTAATTCTAACCCTATTTCTTACCCTAATACCAATCCTAAATTTTACACTAATTTTAAAGTTAACCCTAACCCTAACCCTAACCCTAACCTAAAGCTAACGCTAATCCTAACCATAAATCTACCCCTAACCTAAACCTAACTGTAACCCTAATTTAAATCTAACCATGAACCTTACAATAACCCAAACCCTCAAATATAAACTAATAATAACCCTAACTCTACCACTTACCAAATGTAACCCGAATCCTAACTATAACTCTAAAATTAAATCTCACCCTAAACCTAGTACTATCCCTAACACTAACGTAACACTACAGTCTTACCCTAACCTTAACCCTAATGCCTTATTCTAACCCTAATCCTAACCCTAATTCTAACCTAACCTTAAGCCTGATCCTAACCCTAAGATAAAGCTAATCCTAACCGTAATTCTAACTCTTACCCTAACAATATTTCCAACCCTAAATTTTAAACTGACAATGACCCTAAT
>NW_011889046.1:670727-673450 GCF_000151845.1 Pteropus vampyrus
TATTTCCAACCCTAAATTTTAAACTGACAATGACCCTAATTCTAACCCCATTCCCTAAATTTGACCCTAATCCTAAATATAACTCTAAAACTAACGCTACCCCTAAACCTAAACGCTTACACTAACTCTAACCCTAAGTTTAACTCTAAAAATAACTCTAATCCTAATCGTAACACTAACCATAACCCTAACCCTAACCTTGAACTAAACGTGACCCTAACCTTTACCCGAACCTAACCCTAACCCTAAACCTTACACTAACACTATTATCATTTCAAGTCTCTTACCCTAACCCTAAACCTAAACCTAAGGCTAACTCTAACACTAACTCTAACCTTAATTCCAACCATACGTAAACCACACCCTAAACCTAACTTAAAAATAACCCTAAACCTAACATTAAGAGTATAACTCTAACTTCTTACTCTAACCCTAATTCTAAACCTTACCGTAATGATAACCACACCCTAAACCTAACTTAAAAATAACCCTAAACCTAACATTAAGAGTAAACCTAACTCTAACTTCTTACTCTAACCCTAATTCTAAACCTTACCGTAATGATAACCCTAACCCTAAATTTTGAACTTACTATAACCCTAACCCTAACACCTTACGCTAAACCTAACAATAACTCTAACTCTAAAACTAACTCTAATCCCAACCTTAACATTAATATTAATTCTAACATTGATCCAAACCCAAAAACGAAAGCTAATCCTAACTCTAATTCTAAACCTAACCCTAACATTAACCCTACTCCTAACAAAAACTCTAATCCTAATACTAAACCTAACTCTAACCCTAACCTATAACCCTAAACTATCTCTAACCCTAATCCTTACCCTAACACTAACACTTAACACTAACCCTATTCCTAACGCTAATACTAATCCTAACTCTAACCTCTTACCCTCACCCTAACCTTCAAAGTAACATAAACCTGACTCTAACACTGACACTAAGTCTATCATTAACACTAACCCTAACCCTAATCCAACCCTTAACCATAAACTTAACCCAATCCTAACCCTAAACTTAACCCTAAACCTAACTCTAACCCTAACTGTAACCATAACTTAACCGTAACCTAAATCTAACCATAACCCTAATTTAAACCTAACCGTAACCCTAACACTAATTCCAACTCTAACTTCTTACCCTAACCATAACCCTAACCCTGATCCTAACCCTAAAACTAAATTTAATCCTTACCCTAATTCTAACCCTCACCCTAACTCTAACCGTAACCCTAAATTTAACACTAATAATAAATATAACCGTAACAACTTACTGTACCTAACTCTAACTCTAACTTTACTGTAAAACTAACACTAACCCTAAACTAATATTAACCTTAACCCTGATTCTATCCTAAAAACTAAAGCTAATCCTAACGCTAGTTCTAACACTAACCCTAACCCTAAACCCGAACACTAACCCTAAACCTAACCCTAAAACTAAACCTAACCCTAACACTATTACCCTAAACTTAACCCTATCCTTAACACTAAACTTAACTGTAACCCTAACCATGACCCTAACCCCACCCTTGCCCTAAACTTAACTATGACCCTAAATCTAACCCTAACGCTACACTAACACTAACCCTAACCTTAACCCTAATCTAAACCTAACCTTAATCTGAATCCTAACCATAAAACCTATGCCAAAGATAAACCTAGCCTGAACAAAATAGGTAAACCTAAGACAAACCCTAATCCTAAATCCTAACCCTAACACCACCCTAACGCTGACCCTAACCCTGACCCTAACCGTAAAACTAAAGCTAAACCTAAACCTAATTCTAACCCTAATCATAAATTTTACATAACATAACCCTAATCCTAACACCTTACCATAACCCTAACCCTAAAACTAAAGCTAATCAAAAACCGAATAGTAACCCTAACACTAACACTAACCCTAACCATGATCTTAACCCTAAAACTAAAGTTAAATCTAACCAAACTCTAACCCTCCCCCTAAATTTACACTAACAATAGCATTAACCCTAACCGATTTCCCTTATCCCAACACTAAACTATAGCTAAGCCTAACCCTAACACTAATCCTATCCCTAAGCATAAAAATAACCTAAACCTAACCCGAACTCTAACAATAACCCTAACACTAACATAACCGTAACCCTAACCATAACTTAAACCTAAACTTAACCTTAAAACTTACCATAAAGCTACACTTAAAGCAAGCCTGACGCATACCCTAATGGTAATGCTAACCCTAACCAAACATAACCCTATCCCTAACCCTAACACAAATCCTGAATCTAACTTCTTATCCTAACCATAATCCTAAACCTAATCCTAATGTTAACTCTTACCAAGATCCTAAACCTAAAACTAAAGATAATCCTAACCCTAATTGTAACTCTAAATGCTAACACTAACCCTAACTCTGAATTTTAAACTAACAATAAACCAAAACTGAACCCCAACCGTAAACCTAATCCTAATTATAACTTTAAATATTAAACTAACCCTATCACTAACTGTAACACTAATCTTAAAGATAACTCTCTTACTAAGAGTAACCCTAACAGTAACTAAAACTTACCCCAACACTAACTCTAACCCAAACCTTACACTAACACAAACTTTAACACCTTACCTTAATCCTAACCCTATCCCTAAAAATAACCCTAACTCTAAACTTAACCCGAACACTAACCATGATCCTAACCCTAAAACAAAATTTAACCC
>NW_011889046.1:673500-675726 GCF_000151845.1 Pteropus vampyrus
TAACCCTAAATTTAACACTAATAATAAATATAACCGTAACAACTTACTGTACCTAACTCTAACTCTAACTTTACTGTAAAACTAACACTAACCCTAAACTAATATTAACCTTAACCCTGATTCTATCCTAAAAACTAAAGCTAATCCTAACGCTAGTTCTAACACTAACCCTAACCCTAAACCCGAACACTAACCCTAAACCTAACCCTAAAACTAAACCTAACCCTAACACTATTACCCTAAACTTAACCCTATCCTTAACACTAAACTTAACTGTAACCCTAACCATGACCCTAACCCCACCCTTGCCCTAAACTTAACTATGACCCTAAATCTAACCCTAACGCTACACTAACACTAACCCTAACCTTAACCCTAATCTAAACCTAACCTTAATCTGAATCCTAACCATAAAACCTATGCCAAAGATAAACCTAGCCTGAACAAAATAGGTAAACCTAAGACAAACCCTAATCCTAAATCCTAACCCTAACACCACCCTAACGCTGACCCTAACCCTGACCCTAACCGTAAAACTAAAGCTAAACCTAAACCTAATTCTAACCCTAATCATAAATTTTACATAACATAACCCTAATCCTAACACCTTACCATAACCCTAACCCTAAAACTAAAGCTAATCAAAAACCGAATAGTAACCCTAACACTAACACTAACCCTAACCATGATCTTAACCCTAAAACTAAAGTTAAATCTAACCAAACTCTAACCCTCCCCCTAAATTTACACTAACAATAGCATTAACCCTAACCGATTTCCCTTATCCCAACACTAAACTATAGCTAAGCCTAACCCTAACACTAATCCTATCCCTAAGCATAAAAATAACCTAAACCTAACCCGAACTCTAACAATAACCCTAACACTAACATAACCGTAACCCTAACCATAACTTAAACCTAAACTTAACCTTAAAACTTACCATAAAGCTACACTTAAAGCAAGCCTGACGCATACCCTAATGGTAATGCTAACCCTAACCAAACATAACCCTATCCCTAACCCTAACACAAATCCTGAATCTAACTTCTTATCCTAACCATAATCCTAAACCTAATCCTAATGTTAACTCTTACCAAGATCCTAAACCTAAAACTAAAGATAATCCTAACCCTAATTGTAACTCTAAATGCTAACACTAACCCTAACTCTGAATTTTAAACTAACAATAAACCAAAACTGAACCCCAACCGTAAACCTAATCCTAATTATAACTTTAAATATTAAACTAACCCTATCACTAACTGTAACACTAATCTTAAAGATAACTCTCTTACTAAGAGTAACCCTAACAGTAACTAAAACTTACCCCAACACTAACTCTAACCCAAACCTTACACTAACACAAACTTTAACACCTTACCTTAATCCTAACCCTATCCCTAAAAATAACCCTAACTCTAAACTTAACCCGAACACTAACCATGATCCTAACCCTAAAACAAAATTTAACCCCAAACCTAACCCTAACCCTAACCCTAATTTTAACTCTAACCTTAACCCTGATCCTAACCCTAAGATAAAGCTAACCCTAACCTTAATTCTAACCATAACCATAACAATTTTTCTAACCCTAAATTTTAAACTGACAATAACCCTAATTCTAACTCCTTACCATAAATTTGACCCTAACCTTTAATTTAACTCTAAAACTAACCCTACCCCAACCCAAAACTCTTACACTAACCCCAACCTTAACTTTAACTCTAAAAATAACTTTAATTCTAACCCTAAAACTAACACTAACCCTAACGCTAAAGCATAACTGTAAACATACCATTACCCTAAAACTAACCCAAACCTAACCCTAAACCTTTAAGTTAAACCTCACATTAAACCTAAATTTGACTCTATATCTATCACTAACCCTAACCCTAACTCTATCCCTAAACAAAACGAAATCCTAATCCTAACCCTAACTTAAATCTAAACCTAACCCTAAGCATAACACAGATCCTAAATTAAAAACTAAAATGAATCCTAACCATAATTCTAACCCTAACCCTAACAATAACCCTAATTCCAAATTTTAACTAACAATAACCCTAAACTTAATCCGTGACCTAAATCAAACCCTAACCCTAATTTAACTATGAAACTAACTATAATCCTAAACCTAACCCTAATTCTAACCCTAACCTTAAACGTACCCCTAACACTAACCCTAACCCAGATCCTAAACTTAAATCTACAACTAATCCTAAC
>NW_011889046.1:675776-678616 GCF_000151845.1 Pteropus vampyrus
CTAACCCTAACCCCAACCTAAATATAACCCTCAAATTAACCATAAACTGACCCCTAATCTAAACCTTACTTGAACCTAAAAGATAATCCTAACCCTAATCCTAAACCTAACACTTACCCTAACTCTAAAATTAAAGCTAATACTAATCCTAATTCTAAACATAGCCCTAACCATAACCCTTCCCTAAACATACCCTAACCCTAAACTTACCACTAACTCTAACCCCAAATCTCAACCCTAACCATAACACTAACCCTAAACACTAATGCTCACTCTAACCCTTATCCTAACCTAACCCTAACCCTAAACTTAACCCTAACCTTAAATCTAATCTTAACGTAACACTAACCCTAACACTAACTCTAACACTAATCCTAACTCTAACCTCTTATCCTAACCCTAACCCTAACCCTAACCATAACCCTAATCTTAACCCTAACGATAACCCTAAACCTAACCCTAACCCAAACACTAAAACTAACTCTAATGCTAACACTAATCTTAACTTTAACCTCTTACATTAACCCTAACTCTAAACCTACCTAACCCTAACCCTAACACTAAACCTAACCCTAAACCTAATGTATTAACCTAACCTTAACCCTAAGCCTAACGCTCAACCCTAACCATTAAATTATCCCTAAACTTAAATTTTAAGCTAACAATAACCATAAACCAAATCCCTTACCTGAACCTATCCGTAACCCTAACATTAACTCTCGATCTAACACTATCCGTAACCCTATCCTAACAAAACCCTAATTCAGATCTTAACCCTTAATCTTAACCAAATTTCTAATCCTAATCTTAACCTAAACCTAACCTTTAACCTAACTTAATCCTAAACCTATCTCTAAACCTAACAATAATCCTAACTCTAAACTCATACCCTAACCCTACCCCTAACCCTAATCTGAACACTAATCAAAACCTAACCCTAACCCTAACCCTAACCCTAAATTCTAACCCTAACCCTAACCCTAATCATAATCCTGAGTCTAACCCTAAAACTAAATCTAACCCAAACTTAATTCTATCCCTAACCCTAAGACTAACCCAAACCCTAAAATATACACTAACAATAACTCTAATCCTAACCCCTTATCCTAACCCTAACCCTAAACCGAAAGATAACCCTAATCTTAACACTAACCCTAACCCTAACCCTAAAAGTAACCTAAACCTAACCCTAACCCTAACCGTAACCATAAACGTACCTCTAAACTAAATTTAACACTAACACTAATACTAACACTAAAGCCTAACCATAACGCTAACCCTAATTGTGACCCTGATCTTTACCCTAAAACTAAAGGTAATCATAACCCAAATTCTAATTCTAACCTTAACAATAATACTTACTCTAAATTTTAAACTCACAGTAACATGAAGACTGACCCCTTTAGCTAAACGTAACCTTAACACCAAAGTTAACTCTAATACTCACCCTAACCTTAACCTTAACCCAAATATTAACACTATCCCTGAATCTAATCTTAAAACTAAAGCTAATCCTAAAGATAATTCTAAGCATAACCCTAACACTAAACATAATCCTGAACCTAACCCTAAAACTAAAGCTAATCCTAAATTTAATTCTAATCATGACCCTGAATTAAACACTAACAATAACTGTTACCTTAACCCCTTACCTTAATCCTAACACTAAATATAACCCTCAAATTAACCATAAACCGACCCCTAATCTAAACCTTACTTGAACCCAAAAGATAACCCTAACCCTAACCATAATCCTAACCTAACCCTAAACTAACCCTAACCCGATCAATAACCCTAACATTAACTCTAATCCTAACTCTAAGCTCTTAACCTAAACCTAACCCTATCTATATCTCGAATCTTAAAATAACCTAACCCTAACCATATTTTACACTAACAATAAACCTAAACCTGAGCACTTACCTTAAAGCTAACCCTAACCCTAACTTTTATTCTAAAGTAAACTCAACCCTAACGCTAATCCTAACCTCACCCTAACTTTAACTCTAACACTAACCCTAACCCTGATACTAACATTAAAACTAAAGTTACCTCTAAACCTAATTCTAACTCTAATTGTAAATTTTGCACTATCAATAACCGTAACCCTAACCCCTTAAGCTCACCATAAACCTAAACAAAAACCTAACCATAACCCTAACACTAACCCTATCCCTAACCTCACCATAAAACTAAACCAAAACTTAACAGTAACCCTAACACTAACCCTATCCCTAATGTAAACCCAACCCTAACTCTAACCCTAAACATATACCTATCATAAGGCAAACCTTACGCAAACCCTAATGGTAACCCCCAAAACTAAAGTAACCCTAATCCTAACCCTAACCCTAACACTAATCCTAAATCTAACCTCTTGCCTTAAAGGTAACCCTAACTCTAACCTTAACCATAACATTAACCCTAACCCTGATCCTAACTTTAAAAGTAAAGCTAATCCTAACCCTACTTCTAACTCTAATCCTAAACTTTACAGTAACAATAACAGTAACCATAACCCCTTTCACTAACCCTAAACCTAAACTAATTCTAACTGTAAACCCTAACACTAACTGTAACCCTAACGCTATCCGTGTTCCTAATGCTGAATATAAAGCTAATCCTAAACCTAATTCTAACCCTAACCCTAACCCTAATTCTAATCTCTTACACTAACCATAACCCTCAAACTAAAGCTAAACCTAACTCTAATATTAAACCTAACACTAAATCTAAAAAAAATCTAACCATAACTCTAACTCTAACCATAAACCTAACCCTAAACTAAACGTAATCTGACGCTAACTCTAACCCTAACTCTAAACCTAAGCTTGACGCTA
>NW_011889046.1:681181-683657 GCF_000151845.1 Pteropus vampyrus
CCAAAACATAAACCCTTACACTAAACCTAATCCTATCCTTAACTTTAACTCTAAAACTAACCCTAACCATAACCCTAACACAAAACCTAAACTTAAATCTCACCCTAAGTGTAACCTTAACCCTAAACTGTTACCTTAAACATAACCATCTCCCTAAGACTAAACCCTAACCATAAACTTAACCCTATCCTTAACCCTGTTCCTAAACCTAAAACTAAAGCTACAACTAACCCTCAATTTTACAATAACAAAAACCTTAACCCTAACCGCTTACCCTAAACATAACCCTAACCCTAAATTTACCTCTAAAACTAAACCTATCTTAACCTTAACCCTAACATTAACACTTACCCTTACTTAAACTGTAAAAGTAAAGCTAATCCTAACTATAATTCTGACACTAACACTAATCCTAACCCTAACCTTAAACCTAACCCTAATTTAAACCTAACAATAACGCTAACACTAATTCTAACTCTAACCTCTTATAATAACTATAACCCTAACCCTGCTCATAACCCTAAAACTAAATTTAATCCTAACCCTAATTCTAACCCTGAACCTAACACTAACCCTAACCCTAAATATAACACTTACAATAAATATAACGGGAACCACTTACTCTAATTAACTCTAACTCTAATTTAAATCTAAAACTAACACTAACCCTAAAACTATTTATAACCCTAACCATGAACCTAACCTAAAAACTAAAGCTAATCTTAACCCTAATTCTAATCTTAACCCTAACCTTAAAACCAAACCCTACACTAACCCTAATCCTAAAACTAACCCTAACACTAACACTATTAGCTTAAACTTATCCCAGTCGCTAACATTAATCTTAACTGTAACCCTAACCCTAACCCGAACCCCACCATCATCTTAAACTTAACCACAACCCTAACCCTAAACCTACCCTAACACTAACTCTAAAGTTAACCATAACCTAAACCTAACCCTAATCCTAACCCTAACCAGAAACCAACCCCAAAAATAAACCTTGCACCAACCCTATGTTAACCCTAAAACTAACCCTAATCCTAAACCCTAACCGTATCACTAACTCTAACACTGATCCTAACCCTGATCCTAACCCTAAAACTAAAGCTAATCCGAAACCTAATTCTAATCATAAATTTTACACTAACAATAACCCTAACCTCAAAACCTCCAATCCTAACGTAAACCTAACCCTACCCCTAGCTTAAAACTCACCCTAACCCTAATATTAACACTAAACCTAACTCTAACTTCTTACTCTAACCCTAATTCTAACCCTTATCATAAAGATAACCCTAAACCTAAATTTGAAACATACAATAACCCAAATCCTGACCACTTATCTAACCCTAACCCTAACTTTAACTCTAAAACTAACTCTAACCTTAACCCTAACACTAATATTAACCCTAACCCTGATCCTAACCCAAAAACAAAAGCTAATCCTAACTCTAACTCTAACCCTAATCCTAACACTAACCCTAATCGTAACTCTAATCCTATCCCCAAACGCAAACCTAAACCTAACGTTAACCCTAATCCTAACGATAACTCTAACCCTAACACTAAACCTAGCCCTAAGACTAACCAACAATCCTAACTTATCTCTAACCCTAACCCTAGTCCTAACCCTAACACTAAACCTAACTCTAAACTCTTATCCTAACCCTAACCCTAACTCTAATCCTAACCGTAACATGAATCTTAACCTAAACCTAATCCTAAACCTAACCCTAACCTGAAACCTAACCTAAACCTAAACCTAATCCTAACCCTAATCCTAACCCTAACCCTAACCCTAACCCTATCTCTAACTTTAACCCTAACCCTAACCTAAACCGAACCCTAACCATAACTCTAGCCCTAAACTTAAACCTACCGCTAAACTATATCTAACCCTAAATCTAACATTAAAGCCTAACCATAACTCTAACCCTAATCAAAACTCTGATTCTTACCCTAAAACTAACACTAACCCTAATCCTAATCCTAATCCTAAACTTATCCATAACCATAACATTAACCCTAACCCTAACAATATTTCTAACCTTAAATTCTAAACTGACAATGACCTAACACTAACCCTAACTTTAAACTAACTCTAATCCTAACATTAACACTAAGCCAAACTCTAATTTCTTACTCTAACCCTAATTCTAACCCTTACCATAACGATAACTCTAACCCTAAATTTTAAACTTGCAATAACCCTAACACTAACTCCTTACCCTAAACCTAACCCTAATTTAACTCTAAAACAAACTCTAACCCTAACGCTAAATCTAGTATTAATGCTAACCCTGATCCTAACCCGAAAACTAAAGCTAATCATAAACCTAATTCTAACCCTAACCCTAATACTAACCCTAATCCTAATTCTTACCCTAACCCTAAACCCAAACCTAAATTTAACGCTAACCCTAATCCTAAAACAACTCTATCCCTAACACTGAACTTAACTGTATCCCTAACC
>NW_011889046.1:683707-686229 GCF_000151845.1 Pteropus vampyrus
TCTTATTATAAACTTAACACTAAATCTAACTTTAAGACTAAAACTAACCCTAACTATAACCCTAACCCTAACATGAACCCGAACACTGATTCTAATCCTAAAATTAAATCTAATCATAACCTTAATTTTAAACCTAACCCTAATACTAACCCTAACCCTGATAGTAACCCTAACAGTAAAACTTATCCTAACACTAACACTAATCTTAACCTTAACCCTAACCGTAACATCAACATCACCCTAAGTCTAACCCTAACGATAAACCTACCCCTAAACTAAATCTTACCTGAACCCTAACGGTAAGCCTAACCCTAACCTAAAGGTAAGCCTAACCCTAAACTTAATCTTAACCTTCACCCTAATCCTAAACACTAACCATAACCCTGACTCTAATACTAAAACTAACCCTGATCCAAACCCTAAAACTGAAGCTAATCCTAACCATAATTCTAAACCTAATCATAAATTTAACACTAACAATAACTCTAACCCTAACACTGTAACATAAACCTAACTCTAAACCTAAAGCTAACACTAACTCTAACCAAACCCTAACACTACCCTAACCCTAACACTAATCCTAAGTCTAACCACTTACCGTAACCCTAACTCTAAACCTAAACCTAACCCTAATCCAAATGCTACCCTAATTCCAACCCTAACCATAAGACTAATCCTTAACAGTACATCAACGATAACCCTAACCCTAACTCCTTACCTTTAATCTAACGCTAACCCTAACTTTAACTCTATAACTAAAGCTAACCCTAAGCCTGACCATAACAATAACTCAAACCCTATCCCTGATCCTAATTATAAAACTAAAGTTAATCATAACCCAATTCTAAACCTGACCCTAAATTTTATACTAACAAAAACTCTAAACATATCCCTAATTTTAAAACTAACCTTAACCCTAACCCTAACATTAACCTAACCCTCATTCTAACCCAAAAACTATATCTAATACTAACCCTAAAACTAATCATTACCCTAACATTAACCCTAACCCTAAACCTAACACTAACACTAACCCATTACACTAACTGTAACCCTATACATATCCATAAAGCCACCGATAAACTGAACATAACCGGAACCCTAACGTTAACTCTAAACCTAAGCAAACCCTAACCCTAACACTAAACCGAACACAAATCCTAAATCTAACTTCTCACCCTAACCCTAACACCTTATGCTAACCCTAATCCTAACCCTAACTCTAACCAAGATCCTAAACTTAAAATTAAAAATAATCTTAACCTTAATTCTAACCCTAACTTTAACACTAACCCTAAGTCTAAACTTTAAACTAACAATAAACCAAAACATAAACCCTTACACTAAACCTAATCCTATCCTTAACTTTAACTCTAAAACTAACCCTAACCATAACCCTAACACAAAACCTAAACTTAAATCTCACCCTAAGTGTAACCTTAACCCTAAACTGTTACCTTAAACATAACCATCTCCCTAAGACTAAACCCTAACCATAAACTTAACCCTATCCTTAACCCTGTTCCTAAACCTAAAACTAAAGCTACAACTAACCCTCAATTTTACAATAACAAAAACCTTAACCCTAACCGCTTACCCTAAACATAACCCTAACCCTAAATTTACCTCTAAAACTAAACCTATCTTAACCTTAACCCTAACATTAACACTTACCCTTACTTAAACTGTAAAAGTAAAGCTAATCCTAACTATAATTCTGACACTAACACTAATCCTAACCCTAACCTTAAACCTAACCCTAATTTAAACCTAACAATAACGCTAACACTAATTCTAACTCTAACCTCTTATAATAACTATAACCCTAACCCTGCTCATAACCCTAAAACTAAATTTAATCCTAACCCTAATTCTAACCCTGAACCTAACACTAACCCTAACCCTAAATATAACACTTACAATAAATATAACGGGAACCACTTACTCTAATTAACTCTAACTCTAATTTAAATCTAAAACTAACACTAACCCTAAAACTATTTATAACCCTAACCATGAACCTAACCTAAAAACTAAAGCTAATCTTAACCCTAATTCTAATCTTAACCCTAACCTTAAAACCAAACCCTACATTAACCCTAATCCTAAAACTAACCCTAACACTAACACTATTAGCTTAAACTTATCCCAGTCGCTAACATTAATCTTAACTGTAACCCTAACCCTAACCCGAACCCCACCATCATCTTAAACTTAACCACAACCCTAACCCTAAACCTACCCTAACACTAACTCTAAAGTTAACCATAACCTAAACCTAACCCTAATCCTAACCCTAACCAGAAACCAACCCCAAAAATAAACCTTGCACCAACCCTATGTTAACCCTAAAACTAACCCTAATCCTAAACCCTAACCGTATCACTAACTCTAACACTGATCCTAACCCTGATCCTAACCCTAAAACTAAAGCTAATCCGAAACCTAATTCTAATCATAAATTTTACACTAACAATAACCCTAACCTCAAAACCTCCAATCCTAACGTAAACCTAACCCTA
>NW_011889046.1:688934-690267 GCF_000151845.1 Pteropus vampyrus
CTTACCCTAACCCTAAACCCAAACCTAAATTTAACGCTAACCCTAATCCTAAAACAACTCTATCCCTAACACTGAACTTAACTGTATCCCTAACCCTAACCAAACCACTACCTTTAAAGCCTAACTATAACGCTGACCCTAACCCTAATCCTATCCCTGATCATAACCTTAAAACTAAAATTAATTCTAACCCTAATTCTAATTCTTTCCCTAACAATAACCTAACCTTGCATTTTAAACAAACAATAACAGTGAGCATATCCCCCTTACACTAACCTAACCCTAACCCGAACTTTAACTCTAAAAATAAACTTAACTCTAACCGTAACAATAATATTAACTGAGACACTGATCCTAACACTAAAACTAAATCTAATCTTAACCTTAATTCTAAACCGAACATAAACACTAATCCTAACCCTAAATTTTGTACGAACAATAAACGTAAACCTGACCACTTACGCTGAACCTAACCCTAACCCTAACTTTTACTCTAAAACTAAATCTAACCCTAACCCTATCCCTAAACCTCATCCTAAACTTAACTATAACACTAACCCTAACACTGATCTTAACACTACAGGTAAAGCTAATTCTAAGCCTAATTCTAACCCTAACCCTAAATTTAATACTAACAATAACCCTATCCCTAAACCCTTATCCTCACCCTAACTCTAAACTAAAGCTAAGCCTAACTGTAACACTAACCCGAACAATAGCTCTACCCTAACCTAAACTCTAACCCTAAACTTATACCTAAACCTAAAATAAACCTTAAGCAAACCCTAACGGTATGCCCTCCCTAACCTAATCCTAATCCTAACCCTAACCCTAAAACAAAACCTAACTCTAACCTTTGCCTTAAAACTATCCCTAACCCTAACCAGAACCCTAACCTAAACCTAACCCTAACCCTAAACCTAACCAGAACCCTAACCCTAACCCTAACCCTGAGTCTAACATTAAAACTAAAGCTAATCCAAAACCTAATTCTATCCTTAAACCTAAGATTAACCCTGCCCCTAAATTTTATTCTAACAATAACTCTAACCCTAAACACTTATCCTAAACCTAACCCTAAACCTAAAGCCAACCCAAACCCTAACACCATCCCTAACCCTAAACCTAACCGTAATCTAAACCTAACCCTATCACACAAGATAACTTAACCATAATCTTAACTCTAACCCTAACACTAACCCTTAAAAAAAACACAAACCGCAACTCTAATGCCTCACCCTAAAACTAACTTTAACCCTAAACTGATCCTAACCTTAAAACTAAAGTTAATCCTAATCTTCATTCTAACCATAAACTTGACAATAACACTCAA
>NW_011889046.1:690317-741849 GCF_000151845.1 Pteropus vampyrus
AAAAAAAACACAAACCGCAACTCTAATGCCTCACCCTAAAACTAACTTTAACCCTAAACTGATCCTAACCTTAAAACTAAAGTTAATCCTAATCTTCATTCTAACCATAAACTTGACAATAACACTCAAAATAAATTTTATTCTAGGAAATACCTGGTCTCTAAACCCTTGACCTAAAGCTAACCCTAACCCTAACTTTAACTCTAAAACTAACTCTAAACCTAAGCCTAACCGGACACTATCCTTAACCCTAACACTAACCCTAGCTTAAATCAAACCCTAACTCTAACCCTAACTTAAAACTAACCATAACCTTAACACTAACCCTGATTCTAACCTTAAAACTAAAGATAAACCTAATCCTAATTCTAACCCTAACCCGACACTAACCCAACCTTGAATCTAACCCTAAAACTAAAGCTTATCGTTATCCTATTTCTAATCGTTATCCTAAATTTTACACTGACAATAAGCCGAACACTAACCTAAACCCTAACACTAACCCTATCCTAATCCTAACCCTAACCCAACACTTATCATAAATCTACCCATAACCTAACGCTAACCCTAAAACTAACCCTACAGCTAATGGTATGTCTAATCTATTATTCTAACCCTAAGCCCAATCCTAACCCTAACCCGAACCCTAACCAAAACCTAATTCTATCCCTAACCCTAACCGAACCGCTACCTTTAAAATCTAACCATAACACTAACCCTAACGCGAACCCTATCCCACATCATAACTTTAAAACTGAAATTAATCCTAACCCTAATTCTAACCCTAACCGTAATAATAACCTAACCTTAAATTTAAACTAACAATAATCCTGACCATAACCCCTTACACTTAACCTAACAATAACCCGAACTTTAACTCTAAACAAATCCTAACTCTAACCCTAACCCTAAAATTAACCCGAACACTGATCCTAAAACTAAAACTAAAGCTAATCCTAACCCTAATACTAATCTGAACACAAACACCAACCTTAACACTAAATTTTACACTAACAAGAAACTTAAACCTGACGATTTACACTAAATTTAACCCTAACCCTAACTTTCACTCTAAAACTAAAACTAACCCTAACTCTATACCTAAACCTCACCCTAACCATAATTCTAACACTAACACTAACCCTGATCCTAACACTAAACTAAAGCTAATTCTAAACATAATTCTAATCCTAACAGTAAATTTTGCACTAACAATAACACTCTCCCTAACCCCTTATCTTCACCCTAACTCTAAACCTAACATTAAGCCTAACCCTATCACTAACCTTACACATAACTCTAAAGCTAACCTAAATCTAACCCTAATCCTAACCCTAAACATATACCTAACCCTAAAATAAACCTTAAGCAAACCCTAACAGTAACCCCAATCCTAACCTAACCCTAATCCTAACAATAACCCTAACACTAACCCTAACCTTAACATTAACCCAAACCCTGATTCTAACCCTAATAGTAAAGCTAAACCTAACCCTAATTCTAAGCCTAGCCCTAACACTAACCCTTAATCTGAACCTACCCTAAAACTAAAGCTAAAACTATCCCTAATTCTAACCCTAACCTTAAATTTTATACAATAGACCAAACCCTAACCACTTACCCTAACCCTAATCCTAAACCTATCCCTAAACTAAACCTAAACCAAAACCTAACGATAACTCTAACCATAACCTATCCTAACCCTAACCATAACCCTAACCCTAACCCTAACCCTAACACTAATCCTAACTCTAACCTCTTACCCTAATCCTAATCCTAACTCTAAACTCTTACCCTAACCCTAATTCTAACCTTAACCCTAACACTAACCCCTCATTCTAACCCTAACTCTAAACTTAATCCCAAAATGTAACCTTAACCCTAAACCTAACCCTGATCCTAATCCTAAAACTAAAGCTAATACTAACCATAATTATAATCCTGACCATAACTCTAACCCTAACCATGAATTTTAAACAAATAATAACCTGAACCCTACCCTTATTCTAAACCTAACCCTAAATATAATTTAAGATTAAAATAACCCTAAACCTAACCCGAGCTCAAACATTAACCCGAACCCTGAGCTTCACCCTAAAAATAAAGCTAATGCGAATAATAATTCTAAAAGTAACCCTAACACTACCCCTAACCTTGATACTAACCCTAACACTAAAGCTTATCCTAAGCCTAATTCAAACCCTAACCCTAAATTTTACACTTACAATAACTCTAAACCTAACTCCTTACCCTAACCCTGATCCTAACCCTAAAATAAAGCTAATCCTTACCGTAAATCTACCCTAATACAAACCATAAAGCTTATCCTAATCGTAAAAGTAAAGCTAATCTTAACCCTAAACCTATAGTTAACCATAACCCTAAACCTGAACCTAATCTTAACCCTAATCCTAACCTTAAATCCTAACACTAACACTCATCCTAACACTACCCTTAATTTTAAGCCTAAAACTAAAGGTAATCCTAAACCTAATTTTAACCATAATTCTTACACTAACACGAATCCAAAAATTTACACTTACAATAACCCTAACCTTAATCTCTTACCCTAACTTAACCCTAACCTTAACTTTAACTCTAAAACGAACCGTAACCTTAACCCTAACCGTAACATTAACCCTAACACTGATCCTAACACTAAAACTAAAGCTATACCTAACCCTAATTCTAACTACAACCAGAAATTTTACACTAACAATAACCCTAACCCTAACCCCTTATCCTAAGCATAAATCTAAACCTAAATCTAATCCTAACCCTAACACTAACTCTAACATAAACATAACTTTAATCCTAACTCAAACCATAATACTACCCCTCAAAGAACCTTTCCCGAACACTAAGGTTAACCCTATCCCTACCTTAATCCTAACCCTAACACTAACCCTAACCCTGACTCTAACCCTAACAATTACTCTAACCCTAATCCTAAAACTAAAGCTAACCCAAACTCTTATAGTAACCCTAACCCTAACACTAAACCTAAACCTGATCTTAACCCTAAAAGTAAAGCTAAATCTAAACCAATTCTAACATTAACCAGAAATTTTACACTAACAATAACCAAAACCCTAACTTCTTACTCTGAACCTAACCCTAAACATAAATGAACTCTAAAACTGACTCCAAACATAAGCCTAAACCTAACGCCAACCCTAACTCTAACCCTAACCTAAACCTAATCTTAACCCTAACCCTAAACCTATCTCTAACACTAACACTAATCCTAATTCTAACCTCTTACCCTAACACTAATCCTTACCCTAACCCTAAATCTAGCATTAATCCAAATACCTTACTCTAACCTTAATCCTAACATTAACTCTAAACTTAACCCTAACCCTAATTTAACCCTAACATTAACCCTAACCTTGAATCTCTCTAAAACTGAAGCTAATCGTAACCCTAATTCTAACACTAACCATAACACTAACAATAACTCTGACCCTACCCTAATATTAAAGCTAATTCTAAATTTAATTCTAAACATAAACCTAAATTAAACATTAACAATAACCCTAATTTAAGTCCTTAACTTAACCATAATCCTAAACCTAAGGATAACCCTAACTCTAACCCTAACTATAAACCTAACCATAAGCTAAACCTAACCTGTACCTAACTATAATCCTAACCTTAATCTAACCCTATCCCTAACACTAATCCTAACACAAATTCTAAATCTAACTTGTTACCCTCAGTCTAACCGTAACCCTAAAACTAAACCTAAACCTAATACAAACGCTAACTCTTACCTAAAACTAAAGATAATTGTAACCCTAAATCTAACCCTAACACTAAAAATATCTCTAAATTTTAAACTAAAAATAACCCAAAACCTTACCCCTTACCCTAAACCTAATCATAACCAGAAATTTAACTGTAAAACTAACCCTAACACTAATCCTAACACCAAATCTAAAGTTAACCCTAACTCTAAGAGTAACCCTAATTCTAACACTAACATTACCCCTCACCCTAACCCTAAACCTAACCCTAACTCTACCACTAACCACTTACCTTAACACTGACCCAATACCTAACACTAACCCTTAACCCTCACGTTAACTCTATTCCTAATCCTGATTCTCATCCTAAAACTAATGCTAATATTAATGCTAAACCTAATCCTAACCCTATATTTAGATCTAAAACTAACCCTAACATTAATCCTAACCGTAAGATAAACCCTAACTCTAAATTTTGCACTAACAATAAACCAAAACCTAACCTCTTACCCAAAACCAAATCCTAAGCATAACTTTAACTGTAAAATTAACCCTAATCCTAACCATAACACCAAACCTAAGACTATCCCTAACCCTAAGTGTAGCCCAAAACTTAACCCATAACTTACCCCTAACCCTAAACCTAACTGAAACCCCTAACCCCAATCCTAAATCTAACCAGAACCCCTTATCTTAAATCTGACCCTATCCATAACACTAAAGCCTAATCATAACATCAAACCTAACCCTAACCCTAATCCTAACACTAAAAATAAAGCAAACCCTAACCCTAACACTAATCCTACCCCTAAAATTTACACTGGCAATAACTTTGACCCTAACCTCTTACCCTAAAGTTAACCCTAAACCTAAATTTAATTCTGAAACTAACCCTAACCCTAATCTTAACCCTAACATTATCCCTAACCCTAACCTATAGCTAACCTTAAACCTAACAATAACCCTAACACTAAGCCTAATCCTAAAATAAACCTAACTCTAACCCCAAAGGTAAAGAGAAACCTACCTTTGTACTAAACCTAAACCGAACCCTAACGGTAACCCTAAACCTAACACTAAATTTTAAACTAACAATAACCCAAACACTAACACCATATCCTAAAACTAACCCTAAATCTAACTTTCATTCTAAAACGAAACCTAATCCTAACGCTAAACCTAACCGTAACATTCACCTGAACCCTGAACCAAACCCTAAAAATCAAGCTAATGCTAACCATAACTCTAAACCTAACGCTAACACTAACCCTAACCCTGTTCCTAACCTTAACACTAAAGCTTATCCTAACCCTAATTCTAAACCTAACCCTAAATTTTATACGAACAATAACTCTAAAACTAACAGCTTATCCTAACTCTAATCCTAAACGAAAGCTAACTCTAACCCTAACACTAACCCTAACCCTAACGCTAACCCTAACTTAAACCTAATCCTAACCCTAACCGTAAACTTAACCCTATACTAAACTTAATCCAAATCCTAATGATAATCCTGACCCTAACTTAACCTAAATCCTAACTGTAACCATAACATTATTCCTAATTCTAAACTCTTACTCTAATCCTAACCCTAACCCTGACTCTACCCTAAAACTAAAGCTTATCATAAGCCTAATTCTAATCTTAACCATAGCACTAACCATAACACTGATCCTAATCTGAAAAACTAAAGCTAATCCTAAACCTAATTCTAAACCTAACCATAAATTTTACACTAAAAATGATCCTAACACTAAACCCTTACCCTAACCCAATCGCTAAAACTAAACCTAACCCTAACACTAAGACTAACCCTAACACTAACTAAAATCTAAACTTTAACTCTACCCCTAAATATAAACCTACCCCTAAATTAAAACTAATCTGAACACTAACGGGAACCCGAACCATAACCTAACACTAACCCTAAATCTAACATTAACCCTAACTCTCACCTTTTACGTTAAACTTACCCATAACCATAAACCTAACCCTAGACCTAAAGCTAACCCTAACCCAAGCACTATCCCTAACATTAACCATGACCTTAACACTAAACCTAACCCTAAACTTAACCCTACCCTTGATCCTAACTCTAAAACTAAAGCTAATTCTATCCCTAATTCTAAACCTAACTCTAACAGTAACCCAAACCCTAAATTTTACACTAACAATAACCCTAACCTTAACGCTTTACCCTTAACCTAAAGCTAATCCTAACTACAATCCTAAAATTAACCCTAACTATAACCTTAACCCTAACATTAACCATAACCCTGATCCTAACCCTAAAACTAAAGCTAATTCCAACCCTAATTCTAAATCTAACCCTAAATTTTACACTTACAATAACACTAACCCTAACTCCTTACCCTAACCCTAACCCTAAAGCTAACCCCAATTTTAACTCTAAACTTAACTGTAACCATAAACCTAACATAAACCCTAACCCTGATTCTAACGCTAAAACAATATCTAATCCTAATCCGAAAACTAACGCTTACCCTAACACTAACCCTGACCCTAAACCTAACACTGACCCTAAGACCTTATGCTAACTGTAACCCTAACCCTATCCATAAAGCTACCACTAAACTGAACTTAAGCAGAACTCTAATGGTAATATTAATCCTAACCTATCCCTAACCCTAACACTAAACCTAACACAAATTCTAAATCTAACTACTTACCCTAAACCTAACACCTTATGCTAAACCTAATCCTAACCCTAACTCTAACCCAGATCCTAACCATAAAATTAAGCATAATCCTAACCCTAAACCTAATTTAAATCTAAAACTGATCCTAACTCTAACCCTAAACCTAACTCTAAATTTTAAACTAACAATAACCCTATACCTAAACCCTTATTCTAAACCTAACCCTAAATCTAACTTTAAGTCTAACACTAACCCTAACTCTAATCCTAAACCTAACATTAACCCGATCTCTGATCCTAACCCTAAAACTGAAGATTATCCTAACCCTAACACTAATTCTAACCCTCACCCTTACCCTAACCTAAACCTCAACCTAATCCTAAAACTAACCATAAATCTATACCTAAACTAAACATTACCCGAGCCCTAAATGCAACTCTAAACCTAAGCTAATTGTAACCCGAACACTAACCCTAATCCTAACCCTAACCCTAACCATAAAATTAACTCGAACCCGGATCCTAACCCTAAAAATCAAGCTAAGGCTAATCATAATTCTAAAGCTAACCCTAACACTTACCCTAACATTGTCCTAACCCTAACACTAAAGCTTATCCTAACTCTAATTAAAAACATAACCCTAAATTTTACACTAACAATAACTCTAAAACTAACTGCTTACCCAAAGCCTAACCCTAAACCTAAAGCAAACCCTAACCATTACACTAACCCTAACTCTAATTCTAACCTTAAACTAAACCTAACCTTAAGCCTAACCATAAAGCTAATACTAAACTAAACCTAACATGAACCCTAATGATAACCCTAACTCTAACTTAAACTTACACTAACCCTAACCCTAACACTAATCCTAAATTTAAACTCTTATCCTAAACCTAAAACTAACCCAGAACCTAAACCTAAAACTAAAGCTAATCCTAATCATAATTCTAATCCTAACCCCTACACCAGCCCTAAACCTAATTTTACACTAACAAAAAGCCTAACCCTAATCCCTTAACCTAAACCTACCTTAACACTAACTTTAACTCTAAAACTAACGCTAACCCTAACCCTAAACCTAACACTAACCACTTACCCTAAAGGTAACCTTAAATCTAAACCTAACACTAACCCTAAAGCCTAACAGGAGCCCTAACCTCAACCTTAACCCAGATGCTAACCTTAAAACTAAAGTTAATCCTCACCTTAATTTGAACCCAAACCTTACAATAACTTTAACCTTAAATTTTAAACTATCAATAACACTAACCCTAACCACTTACCGTAAAGATAACACTAACCCTAAATTTAACTCTAAAACTAACCTTAACCCTAACTCTAACCCTAACATTAACCCAGATCCTAAATCTAAAACTTAAGCTTATTCTAACCCTCATTCTAACCCTAACCCAAAAACTAACCATAACCCTGATCTAAACCTAAAATTAAACCTAACCGTAACTTTAATTCTAAATCTAACCCTAAAATATACACTAACAATAATCCTAACCCTAAACCCTTCCCTAAATCTTAACCTAATGCTTTCTCTCACCCTAACACTAACCTTAATCCTAACCCTAATCCTAACATAAACCTAACCCTAACCCTAACCTTATTTTAACCCTAAAGATGACCCTAAACATAAAACTAAACCTAACACTACCTAAACCTAACACAACCCTAAACTTAAACCTAGCCCTAAACCTAATCCTAACAATAACACTTATCCTAAACCTAATATCTTACCCTAACGCTAACCCTAAAACTAACCTTAACCTTAACCCTAATCATAACCATTCTCTCACCCTAAATTTTACACTAACTATGACCTTACAAAAACCCTAACCCTAACCCTAATTTAAATTCAATCCTAACTTCAAAGCTAAATCTAACTCTAACTCTAACCTTAATCCTAACCCTAATCCTAACATAAACCTAACCCTAACCCTAACCTTATTTTAACCCTAAAGATGACCCTAAACATAAAACTAAACCTAACACTACCTAAACCTAACACAACCCTAAACTTAAACCTAGCCCTAAACCTAATCCTAACAATAACACTTATCCTAAACCTAATATCTTACCCTAACGCTAACCCTAAAACTAACCTTAACCTTAACCCTAATCATAACCATTCTCTCACCCTAAATTTTACACTAACTATGACCTTACAAAAACCCTAACCCTAACAATAAATCTATACTAAACACTTTCCCTAACCATAACCCTAAACGTACTCTACCCTAACCCTAACACTAACACTAACCCTAACACTAACCCTAACCCCTTATTCTAACCCTTAGCCTAACATTAACACTAAAACTAACCATAAATTGAAACACTAACCCCAAACCAAACCTTAACCCTAACCCTAACCCTGACACTAATCCTAACTCTAAATTCTTATCCTAAACATAACCCTAACGCTAAACTTAAACTAAAGCTACACCTAACCCTAACCAAAACCTAACCCTAAACCCAACCCTAATCCTAACAGTAATCCTAATTCTAACCTCTTATCCTAAACCCAACCATAAATGTATGCTAACACTAAAACTAATGCTAACACTAACCCTTAACCTAACAGCAACCCTAACCCTAAAAATAACCTAAACCTAACCCTAACCCAACCCTAACTCTAACTTAACCCTAACCATAATTCCAACCTTAACATAAACCTTATCCTAAACCTTGGCTTCACCCTATCCCTAACCGTAATCCTAAATTTAACTCTAAAACTAAATCTAATTCTAACCCTAACCCTATCAGTAACCATACTCCTGATCATAACCCTAAAATTAAAGCTAATCCTAACCTTAAACTTAACACTAACCCTAACCCTAAACTTTCAACTGACAATAACCCTAACCGTAATCCCTTCTAATAAACCTAACTATAACACCAACTTTAATCTAAAACTAACCATAACGCTAACCATAACCTAACATTAACCCTCACAGTGATCTTAACGTATAAACTAAAGTTAATGATAACCCTAATTCCAAACCTAACCCTGCCCCTAACCCTAACTCTAACTTAACCCACACCTAACCTTAACCGTAACAGTAATCCTATATCTAACCTATTACACTAACCATAACCCTACCTCGAACCCTAACTTTAACTCTGACCTAAATTTGACCCTAACCCTAACCCTAACGGTAACCTTAACTCTCAAAATAACACTAACCATAACAGTATATCTAAACCTAACACTAACACTAACTCTAACCCTGATCTTAACCCTAAAACTAAAGCTAATCCTAACTTGAATTCTAACCCTAACCATAAATTTTACACTAACATTAACCCTAACCCTACTACCGACCCTAAACCTAACCCTAAACCAAATTTAAATCTAAAAGTAACCCTAATCCGAACCTGAACTCTAACCATAACTTTAACCATTACCCTAACTCTAAACTTAACCCGGAACCTAACCCTAAAACTAAAGATAAAGCTAACACTAATTGTAATCCTAACCCTAAATTTTACACTAATAACCCTAACCCTAAACCAAACTTTAACCCTAACACTAAAGCCTCACCCTAACCCTAACCCTGATCCTAATCCTGAATCTAAATCTAATACTAACACAAATTCAAACCCTATCTCTAACAATAATCCTAACTCTAAATTTTAAACTAACAGTAACCCTAACACTAACCCTTACCCTATCTCTAACCCTGAAGCTAATGCTAACCGTAAGCCTAACACTAACCCTAACCGTAATCTTAACTCTAACTTAAATCTAACCCTAACAGTAACACTAACTTAACCCTAATACTAACCCTAATCCTAATTCTACCCTCTTATCCTAACCCCAACCCTAACACTAACTTTAAATGTGAAACTAACACTAACCCTAACCCTAATATGGAAACTAACCATCATCCTACCCTAAAATTAAAGCTAAACTTAAGTCTAAATCTAAACCTAATTCAAATTTTACACTAACAATAACCTTAACCATAATCCATTACTCTAAACCTAACTCGAACCCCAACCCTAACCCAACCCTAACCCTAACTTTAACCTAAACCTAAGCCTAACCCTACTCCTAACACTAACCTAACCGTAAAAATATCCCTAAACCTAATCCTAAACCTAACCTCTTACCGTAAGTCTTACCCTAACCCTAACATTAACTCTAACCCTAACCCTAAACCTAACACTAACCCTAACTCTAAATTTTACACTAACGATAACTATAAACCTAACCCCTTACACTAACCTTAACCCTAAACCTAAATGTAATCCTAAACCTAACACAAAACCTCACTATCCCTAAAGCCAAACTAAACATAACGTTAACCCTAAACCTAACCATGAACCTAACGCTAACCTAAACATAAACAGAACCCTAAAGGAAACCCTAACGCTAACATAACTCTAAAACTAACCTAACACTTTACCCTAACCTGAAACCCTAAACATAATGCTAATCCTAAACCCTTACACTAACCATAACCCTAACCCTAACCTAAACCTTAGCCTAACCATTACCCTAACTTCACCCTAACTGTAACCCTAACACTAATCCTAACTCTAAACTCTTAACCTAACCCTAACCCTAACCCAAACCAAACCTAATCCTAACCTATACATATGCTTAACCATAAACTGAAACCTAGCCCTAACCCTAAGCCTAACCCTAACACTAATCCTAAATATAACCACTTACCTTAACACTAAATCTAACCCTAACCCTGATCTTAACGCTAAAACTAAATCTAATCCTAACCCTAATTCTACCCGTAACCCTAACACTAACCTAACCCTGAATTTTAAACTAAGAATAACTATAACCATAACCTCTTACCCTAAACCTTACCCTAACTCTAACTTTAACTCTAAAACTAATCCTAACACTAAACCTAAGATTAACTCTAACCCCGATCCTAACCCCCAAACTAAAGCTAATCCTAACCCTAATTATAACTCTAATCTTAAATTTTACACTAAGAATAACCCTAACCTTAAACCCATACCTTAACCCTAACCCAAAATTTAAGGCTAATCTTAAACCTAACAGTAACCCTAACCATAACCGTAAAACTTAACCCGAACCCTAACAGTAAAACTAACCCCTAACTTAACCCTAACCCTAATTCTAACACTTAAACTAACCCTAACCTAAATCTAACGCTAAACCTACCCCTAAACCTAACCCTACTCTAAATTTTACACTAACAATATTCCTAACACTAACCCCTCACACTCAACCTATACTAACCCTAAATTAACTCTAGAACTAACTCTAACCCTAACCCTAAAATAAAACCAAATGCTGATTATAACAATAAAACTAGAGCTAATTCTAACCCTAATTCTACCCCTAAAACTAACACTAAACCTAACCCTAAATTTTACACTAATAATAAGTATAACCGTAACACCTTAACCTAAATCTAACCCCAACTCTAAATTTAACTCTAAAAATAACCCTAACCCTAAACCTATCATTAATCCTAACCCTGATTCTAACCTCAAAATTAAAGCTAATCATAACCTTAATTCTAACCCGAACACTAACCCTAAGCCTAACCCTAACCCTAACCCTAACCGAAACCATAACCCTGATCCTATCCATAAAACTAAAGTAAATCCTAACCCTATTTTTAACCCTAAACGTAACAATAACCTTAAAACTAAGATTTAAATTAACAATAAACCAAACTGGAATCCCTCACCCTAAACCCAACATGAACCCTAACTCAAAGTCTAAAACTAACAATAACACTAACCTCAGTCTAACATTAACCCTAACCCTGATCCTAACACTAAAACTGAAACTAATCTTAACTTTAATTCTAACCATAACCCTGAATTATACAATAATAATATCCATAACCCTAACTCCTTACTCTAAACCTAATCCTAAACCTAATGGCAACCCTAACCCTAATCCTAACACTAACCCTAAACCTAACCCTAAGCCCTAACCCTATCCCTAGCCCTAACCCTATCCTTAACCCTAACCCTAAACATAACCCTAAACTTACTCCTAACCATAAACTTAACCCCAACCCTAACCCTAAACCTAACCTAAATGTAACCCTAAACTAATCCTAAACCTAACCATAACCATAACTCTAACCAAACCTAAACCTAACCGTAACCTTAACTAAAATCTAACCCTAAGCCTAACAATAACCCTACTCTAAATTTTAAACTAAAAATAACCCTAACGTTAACACCTTATCTAAACCTAACCCTTTCCCTAACTTTAACTCTAAAACTGACTCTAAAGCTGTCTAACACTAACACTAACAGTAATATAACTTTAGAGTCTTACCCTACCACTAACCCTATCCCAACTCTAATGTTAACCCTAACCCTAACCCTTATTCTAACACTAACCCTAAACCTGATTCTAATGCTAAAAAAGCTAATGCTAACCGTTATTCTAAACCTAACCCTACCAGTAATCCCAACCATACATTTTAAACTGACAATGACCCCAACCCCTTGCCCTAAATCTGACCCTAACGCTAACATTAACTCTAAAACTAATCCTAACACTAACCCTAAACCCTTCCCTTAACCCTAACCATAACTTTAACTCTAAAATAACTCTAACCTTGATCCTAACACTAACACTAACCTTAACCGTAATCTTAACCTAAACCTAACTCTATGCTTTACCCTAAACTAACCGAATCCCTAACCCTCATCCTAACCCTAACACTAACCTATTGTTCTAACCCTAACATTAACCTTACTCTAACCTAATCCTAACCCTAACTGTAATCTTAACTCTAAACACTTACCTAACCCGAATTCTAACCAGAACTCTATCCCTTAACTAAACCTAACCCTAACATAACCCGAACCTTAACTCTTACCCTAAACCTAATGCTAACCCTAACTGTAATACTAACCCTAACCCTAACCTAAACCTAGCCCTAACACTTACCGTTACCTAACACTAACCCTAACCCTAACCCGAACACTAATCGTAAAACTATCTGTGACCCTAAACCTAACTCTAACACCTCTAACCCTAACCTAAACCTCACCCTAACTTAAACCGAACCCTAATCTTAAACCTAACGCTAATGCTAACTATAACCTCTTATGCTAAACCTAACTCTAACCCTAACCGTAACCCTGACCTAATCTTAAAACTAAAGTTATCCTAACCATTTTTCTAATAATAACCCTAAGAATAACCCTAACCCTAAATTTCAAACTAACAATAAACCTAACCCTAACCCCTTACCCTACCCCTAACACTAATTTTAACTCTAAAACTAACTCTAACCATAACCTGAACCAGAACATTAATTCTAACCCTAACCCGAACCAGAACATTAATTCTAACCTTAAAACTAAAGCTATTCCTACCCTTATTAAAACCCAAACCATATCAATAACCATAACCTTGATCATAGCCCTAAAACTAAAGCTAAGCCTAAATTTAATTCTAACCTGAACCCTAAATATTACACTAACCATGATCCTAACCCTAAAAACTTACCCTAACCTAAACCTAACCCTAATCCTGTATCTAACCTCCTAATCTAACCATAAGCATAATCAGACCCTAGCAATAACAATTATCCTAAACCGAAACTAAAACCGAACACTAACCCTAACCCTAACACTAAAACTAATCCTAAATATAACCTCTTACATTAACCCTACCCGTAAACCTAACCTAACCCTAAGACTAACCCTACCCCTAACACTAAACCTATCTCTAAAATTAAATGATTAACCTAAACCTAACCCTAAGCCTAACCCTAAAATTAATCCAAACACTAAATTTTAAACTAACAATAACCATAACACCAATCCCTTACCCTAATACTATCTGTAACCCTAACATTAACTCTCAATCTAACTATACCCTAACCCTATGGTAACAAACCCTAATTCAGATCTTAACCCTTAAAATAAAGTTAATCATAACTAAAATTTTAATCCTAACCCTAACCAAAACCTAACCCAAACCCTAAATTAACCCTAACCCTAACTCTGAACCTAACAATAATCCTAACTCTAACCTTTTACCCTAATCCTACGCCTAACCCTAATCTGAACCCTAACCTAAACTTAACCCTAACCCTAATCCTAAACCCTAACCTTAACCTTAACCCTAATCCTAACCCTGAGTCTAACCCTAAAACTAAATCTAATCCGACCTTAACTCTATCTCTAAGCCTAAGACTAACCCAAACCATAAAATATACAATAAGAATAACGCTAACCCTAAACCCTTCTCCTAAACCTAACCCTAAACCAAAAGGTAACACTAAACTTAACACTAACCCTAACCCTAACCATAACCGTAACCTAAACCTAATCCTGACCCTAAGCATGACCATAAACGTACAGCTAAACTAAACCTAACCCTAATACGAACCTTAAAGCCTAACGGTAATGCTAACTCTAATCATAAACTTGATCCTCAACCTAAAACTAAAGGTAATCATAACCAAAATTCTAACCCTAACCCTAACAATAACACTTACCCTAAATTTTAAAGTAATAGTAACATGAAACCTAACCGCTTAAGCTAAACCTAACTCTAACTCCAAATTTAACTCTAATACTCACCCTTACCTTAACCTTAACCATAACATTAACACTATCCATGAATCGTATCTTAAAACTAAAGCTAATCCTAACCTTAATTCTAACCCTAACCCTAACACTAACCATAACCATGAACCTAACACTAAATCTAAAAGTCATCCTAAGTTTAATTCTAACCATAACCCTGAATTAAACACTAACAATAACTGTAACCTTAACCACTTACCTTAACCCTTACCATAATCCTAACCTAACCCTAAACATAAACCTAACCCTATCAATAACCCTAACGCTAACTCTAAACCTGACTCTAACCTCTTACCCTAACCCTAACCCTATCCCTATCTTGAACCTTAACATAACCTAACCCTAACCCTAAATTTTACACTAATAATAAAGTTAAACCTGACCACTTAAACTAAACCTAACCCTAACGCTAACTTTTACTCTAAAGTAAAGGTAACCCTAACACTACCTCTAACCTCATCCTAACCTTAGCTCTAACACTAAACCTAACCCGGATCCTAACACTAAAACTAACTAAATCTAACCCTAATTCTAAACCTAACTGTAAATTTCACACTAAAGATAACCTTAACCCTACCCCTTAACCTCACCATAAACCTAAAATTAAAGCTAAACGTAACCCTAACACTAACCCTATCTCTAACTCTAACCCTAACATAAATCTAACTCTAACCCTAACCCTAAAAAAATACCAACCCCAAGGCAAAACTTACGCAAACCCTAATGGTAACCCCACAACTAACCGAACCCTAATCCTAACACTAACACTAACATTAATCTGAAATCTGACATCTTGCCTTAAAGGTAACCTTAACTGTAACCTTAACCCTCATCCCTTACCCTAAACCTAACACTAACCCTAACTTTTAATCTAACTCGAACCCTAACCCTAACCTTGATCCTAACAAAACCCTAATGCTGATTCTAACCCTAAAACTAAAACTAAACCTAACATTAATCCGAACCCTAAACCTAACACTAAATCTAAATCTGAACCTACACTAAAACTAAAGCTAATGGTAAATGTAATTCTAACCCTAAGCTTAAATTTTACTCCAACAAAAAATCTAATCCTAACCCCTTAGTCTAATTCTAACACTAAACGTACTCCTAAACTAAACCTAAGCCAAATCCTAACGATAATCCTAACCCTAAACTAAACTAACCTTAACCCGAAACCTAACACTAATCCTAACACTAACCTCTTACCCTAGCCCTAATACTAACCCTAATCCTAAACCTAACCCATTATTCTAAGCCTAACCCTAAAACTAAACCTAATCCTAAACTTAATCCCTAACCCTAACCAAAACCCTAAACCTAAGCCTGATTCTAATACTAAAACTAAAGCTAATACTAACCATAAATTATCCTTGAACCTATCACAAAACCTAACCCTAAATTTGAAACAAACAATAACCCTCAACCTAAACCCTTATCCTAAACCTAACCCTAAATCTAACTTTAAATCTAAACCGAACCTTAAGCCTAACCATAACATTAACCAGAACCCTGATCCTAACTGTAAAAATAAAGCTAATTCTAACTATAATTCTAAACCTAACAATAACAATACCCCTAACCCTGATTCTAACCCTAATACTAAAGCTTATCCTAACCGTAATTCTAACTCTAACCCTAAATTTTACACTAATAATAATTTTAAACATAAATCCTTACCCTAACCCGGATCCTAACCTTGAAACGAGAGCTATTAATAACCCTAATTCTAAACCTAACACTAACACTAAACCTAACCCTGACCCTAACCCCAAAACTAAAGCAAATTCTAAACCTAAATCTAAACCTGGCCCTAAATGTTACACTAACAATAATCCTCAAACTAACCCCTTACCCTAAAACGAACCATAAACTTAAAGCTGAACCTAACACTAACACTAACTCTAACCTAAACACTAATCATAAACCTACCCCTAAATTAAAACTCCCCGAACACTAACGGTAAACCTAACCATAAAGTAACCCTAACTCTAAACATAAAAATAATCCTAAAAATAAATGTAACGAAAAACCTAACCTTAATCCCTTACCTTAACACTAACGCTAAACCGAACTCTAAATCTAAAGATAATAGTAACCCTAAGACAATCCCTAACCATAACCCAAAACTTAACTGTAACCCTAACACTAACCTTAACCCTAAAACAGGACTTAACCCTAAAAATAAAGTTGATGCTAACACTAATTCTAACCCCAAACCTAACACTAAACCTAACCCTAAAATTTACACTACCAATAACCCTGAACGTAACGACTTACCCTAAACTTAACCCTAACCCTAAATTTAACTCTAAAACTAACTCTAAACATAACCTTAACCTTAAGCATAACCCTAACTGAAACCTAACCCGAACCCTAACAGTAACCCTAACACTAACCTAAACGTAACCTAAACCCTAAACCCTAACCCTAATCCTGACCCCTTATTGTAAACCTAACCCTAACCCTAACCCGTTATTTTAACGCTAACCCTAAACTTAACCCTGATCCTAACACTAAAAGTAAAGCTAATCCTAAATCTACCACTAACGCTAAACCAAACTTAACTCTAACCACATATGGGAAACCTAACCTTAAACCGAAAGCCAACCCTAACTCTAACAATAACCCTAAGCCTATTTTAACTCTACTTAAACCAAACCCAAACCCTAACACTAACCATACACCTAACCCTAAGCTAAACCTAACTTGACCCTAAATATAACCCTAACACAAACCCTAACATTAATCCTAACTCTAACCTGTTCTGCGAAAACTAACCCTACCCCATCTCTAAAGCTAACCCTAACAATAACTCTAACCTTAATTCAAAACCTAAAGCTAACTCTAAACCTAACCCCGTAACTTAACCCTAACACTAACCCTAACCCTAATTCTAACCCTAAAACTAAAGCTAATCCTTACCCTAATTCTAACCCTAACCCTAACACTAACCCTAACCCTAACCCCTTACCTTAAACATAACCCTAACTGTACCTTTAACCCTAAAACTAACCCTAATCCGATACTTAACCCTAACATTAAACCTAATCCTGACCCTAACCCTAAAAATAAAGCTAATCCTACCCCTACTTCTAACCCAAACCATAAATTTATAATAACAATAACATGTATCCTAATTTCTTACTTTAACCTTAAACCTAAACTATAGCTAACCATAACCCTAACATTAACACTATCTCTGAAAATAACCCTAACCTAAACATAACCCGAACAATAACGGAAACCCTAACACTAACCATAACCCTAAACCCTAACCCTAACCCTAACCATAACCCTAACCCTCAACTTAACCCCATACCTAACACCTTATTCTAACCCAAAAACTAACTCTAACACTAAACTTAAACCGTAATTCAAACCTTAACCATAACACTATCCCAGATCCTAAGGCTAAAACTAAAGCTAATCCTAAAGCTATCACTAACCCTAAGCCTAACTCTAACTCTAACCTATTACGCTAACCCTAATCCTAAACTTAAAGCTAACTCTAACTCTAATGCTAACCCTAAGCCTAACACTAACTCTAACCTAAGCCTAACCCTAACCAGAACCCTAAACCTAACACTAAACTTAAAGCTAAAGCTATTCCATATCCTAAATCGTACCCTACCATTAACCGCAAAACCAAATCCTAAACCTAACCCTAACCCTAACCGTAACACCTTACTTAAACTGTACCCAAAACTTAAACTTGACCCTAATCCCTAACCCTATCAATAACCTGAACCCTCACCCTGATTCTAACCCTAAAACTAAAGCTAATCCCAAACCGAATTCTAACCCTAGCCCTAACACCAATCCTAACCAAAAATTTTACACTAATCCTAAACCTACCTAACCCCTTAATCTAATCCTAACCCTAACCCTAAGATTAACCATAAAACTTACCCTAACACTAACCTTAACACTAACAATAACCCTAACCTTGATCCTAGCCATAAAACTAAAGCTAATCCTAAACCTAATTCAAACCCTTACCCTAAACATTAAACTAACAATATCAGTAACCCTAACCCCTTACCCTGACCCAAACCCCAAACTATAGCTAACCGTAAACCTACAGTAACCCTATCATTAAGCATAACCCTCAGCTATGCCTAATCCTAACCCTAACATAACCTTAAACTTACCCCTAATCAAAATCTAACCTGAATCCTAACGGTAACTCTAACACTAACCTAATCCTAAGCCTAACCATAAATCCTAATACTAAACCTAACCATAATCCTATCCCTAACCCTAACCTTAAACCCTAACGCTAACTGTGATCCTAACGCTAAAACTAAAGCTTATCCTAACCCTAATTCTAACTCTAAACCTAAAACTAAACATAACCTTAAATTTTAAACTGACAATAACACTAAACCTAATCCTTTATCCTAAACCTAACCCTAAATCTAACTTTAAGTCTAAAACTAACCTTAACCCTAACATTAATCCAAACACTGATCCTAACCCTAAAAATAAAGCTAACACTAACCATAATTTTATACCTAACCCTAACATTAACTCTAACCCTCATCCCAAAAGTAAAACTAAAGCTTATTCTAACCCTAACACTAATCTTAACCTTAACACTAACCCTAACCTAAACATAAAGCTAATCCTAATCCTACCATAAACCAACCACTAAATTAAAATTTAACCGAACTCTAATGGTAACCCTAACCCTAAACTAATCCTAAAACTAACCCTAACCCTAACATTTACCAGAACCCTTCCAATAACCCAAAAAATCAAGCTAATGCTAACCAGAATTTAAAAGCTACCCCTAACGCTAACATTTACTCTAACCCTACCCTAATACTAATGCTTATCCTAACCATAATTCTAATCCTAACCCTAAATTTGACACTAACAATAACTCTAAAATTAACTGCTTACCGTAACCCTAAGCCTAAACCTAACCATAACACTAATCCTAACTCTAATCTCTTATCCTAAACCTAACCTAACCACAACCCTAAGGCAACCCTAATCCTAATGCTAAACTTAACCGTAACAATAACCCTAACTCTAACACTAACACTAACTCTAATCCGAACCCTAACCCTAACCAAAACCCTAGCCCTAACCTAACCCTAACACTAACCCTAACCATAACCCTAAACGCAACACCAACCGTAACTCTAAAACTTAAACCTAACCCTAAACCTAACCCTAAACATAACCGTAAATTTTACATTAAGATTAACTCTAATCTTAACCTCTGACACTAAACCGACCCCCAACCCTAATTTAGTTCTAAAACTAACTCTTACCCTAGCCCTAACCCTACATGGAACCCTAACCTTAAACGTAACCATAACACTAACACTAACCCAGATCCTAACCATAAATCTAAAGCTAATCCTAAATCTAATTCTAAACCTAACACTTAAATTTACACTAAGAATAAACCTAACCCTAACCCCATACCCAAAACCTAACCCTAAACGTAATGCTATCCTTGACCCTAAAACTAATCCTAACTGTAACCCTAAACTAAACCTTAACCCTAATCCTAAACCTAACCGGAAAACTAACCCTAACCCTAACCTAACACTAATGCTAACTCTAACCTCTTACTCAAATCCTAACCTTGACCTTAACCCTAACCTAAACATAACCATAACACGAACCCTAAATTAATCTTAATCCTAATCCTAACCCTAATGGTAATTCAAACTCTAAACTCTTACGCTAACCCACTCCTAAAGATAACTGTAACCTAACCCAAACCATAACACTAACCCTGACCCTAACATTAATACTAAATTTTACACCAAAAATAATCCTAACCTTAACCCCTGACCCAAACTAACACTAACCGCAATTTAACACTAAAACTAACTCTAACGCTAACCCTAAACCTAAATCTTACCCAAACCTTAAACTTAACCCTAACACTAACCCTAACCCAGATGCGAACCCTAAAGCAAAGATAATCGTAACCCTAATTCTAAACCTAACCCTAAATTATACTCTAAGAATAACCCTAACACTAACCCCATCCCCTAACACTAATCCTAAACCTAATGCTAATCTTAACTATAACAGTAACCCTAACCCTAACCCTAAACCTAACCCTAACTCTACCCCTAACCATTACCCTAAACCTTAACCTTAACCCTAATCCTAATCCTAACCTAAAACTAACCCTAATCCTAATTTAAAGCAAAAACTCACTCTAACCCTAACCCTAATCCTAAATCTAACCCAAACATTAAACGTGATCCTAACTCGAACCCTAACCCAGATCCCAACCCTAAATCTAAAGCTTATCCTAAACCTAAATCTAACCCTAAACGTTATTTTACACTAAGAATAACCCTAACCCTAAACCCATATCCTAACCTTAACCCTAAACCTAATGCTAGCTTTAACCCTAACCGTAACCCTAACCCTACTCCTAACCCTAACCCTAACCCTAAAATAAACCTAATTTTAACTTAACCCTAACCCTAACACTAATCCTAAGTCTAAACTCTTATCCTAACCCATACCCTAAACATAACTGTAATCTAAAAGAAACCATAACGCTAAACCTAATCGTAACACTAACCCTAACCCTAACTCTAACACTAATCCTAACTCTAAACTCTTACCCTAACCCTTAACTAACCTTAACCCTACAAGTAACGCTAACCCTAACCCTAAATCTAATCTCATTCCTTAAACCTAACCATAACCCTAATTTCAAATCTAAAACTAACCCTAACCTTAACCCTAACCCTAACATTAACCCTAACCATAATTCTAACAGTAAAAAGTGCTAAACCTAACCCTAATTTTAATCCTAACCCTAACACTAACCCTAACTCTGACTTACCCTAAAACTAAAGCTAAACCTAACCCTGATTCTAACCCAAACCTTAAATTTTAAACCAAAAATAAACCTAACACTAACCCCTTACCGTAACCCTATTCCTAAACCTATCCCTAAATTAAACCTAACCTGAACCATAACGATAAACTTAATCTACACTAATACTAACCCTAAACCTACCTATAATCCTAACCCTAAATCTAATGGTAATCATAAACCTAATTCTAACGCTAAACCTAACCCTAACCCTAACCCTAACCCAAAACCTAGTGCTAACCCTAACACTAACATTGCCTAACCCTAAGTCTAACCTTAACCTAAACCTAACCCTATCCTAACCCTAATCTAAACCTAACCCTAACAATAACCCTAACCCTAAAGCCAAACGCTAACCCTAACCCAAACCCTAACCTTGAACCTAACCTTAAAACTAAAGTTAATCCTAACCCTAACCCTAATCTTATCTTTAACTCTAAAACAAACCATAGCCCTATCTGTATTACTAACATTAACCCGAAAGCTGATCCTAACCTTAAACCTAAAGCTAATCCTAACACTATTCTTAACCTACCCTAAATTTTACACTAACAATAACACTAAACCTAACCCTTACCTTAACCCCAACACTAATACTAATGTTAAACCTAACCATAACCCTAATCCTAATCTAAACCTAACCCCAATCCTCTAAAAACCGATGCCTGAACCCGCTTCATACGAATTTCCGCAATGAAAACTGCCAGGATTCCAGCATTCATTACACATTTTGTAGTTGTTGGAAGATTCCTATTTTGCTTCAGAAACTATTGTTTTCAAGTCGCTATTTAGAACAAGACTGCTGCCCATTCAAAATACCTGTATATCACTTCGAATAAAGGATGAGTATGGAACACGGTTTCTAAATAGAAGCTTCTAGAGTGAAAGCAGTGCATTTCAAAGCCTTTGCCTCAAATAAAATTTCTCAGAGTGATCTAACCTCTGAACTAAGCATATTTAGATGCAGCATAGATGTCCCTCTCATCAACCTTGGGAAACGGTTTCAATTTCCACACGCATTACAAAAGATTTGGGATTCGTATATGGAATGCGGCTTCTGAGCACACAGATTTCAAGCACATTCTCACCAGAGGGATTTCTCTTTAAATTCACCTTGGACACTGCACGCCACATATGGTGTCTTTCTGTTTTCCTGGGCAAAGATACACTGTATCGGAAAGCTGGGAGTCTGCCACTAGTACAAAATACAAAGAAGCTGCCACTGTATTACGAACTGCTTGTACACTTAGGCAAACAGCAAGCTCAAGAGCATGGATATCAAGACAGTTTCCCACCAGCTCTCTGGTACTGAAAACTGCACATGTTGAAACAGATCTACAGTTATGTCAGACTGGAATTGAGCAACAATCATATCAAAAACAACGGGGCTAAGATCAGAATCAAATCGAAAATGTATAACCCGATTGACAAGCAAGAATTGCAATTTCGTTCTGTACTTTAGTAGAGTGCTGACTGATTTCACAAAATATACCAATAGAAGGGACAAATTGTTGACTGCACTTCTGGATATGGAAATCAGGCATTCAAATGCTAGTTTCCTTTGTACGTGCTGCGTACTTTCTACAAATTTTACAGTGTTTCTATCTTTTCTTAATGGCAAATGGTGAACCGAAGTATTAAACATTTTTACTTGCTGCAGTCTCATGTCTTTTCAGCATATACCGTCTCTTCCAAAACACAGAAGCCTGAACCCACTTCTTACGAATTTCACAATGAAAACTCCCCAGTTTCTAGGATTAATTTCACACTTTGTAGTTTTTGGAAGATTCTCACTTTGATTCGGAAAGTACAATTATAAAGTCGTTTCTTAGACAATAATGCAGTGCTTTCAACATACCGTTAGGTAACTTAGCAAAAAGGATGAATACGGAGCAACATTTATAACCCAAACCTTAACACTAACGCTAAAACCTAAACCTAACCATAACCCTAACACTAATCCCTAACCATAACTCTAACCCTAACCCCTTACATTAACAATAACTCTAACCCTAACACTAAGACTAACCCTACCCTAAACCTTACACCTAACACTAACAATAACCCTGATGCTAAGCTTAAAATTAAATCTAATCCCAACCCTAATAATAACCCTAACCCTAAGACTAACCCTAGCTCTAAATTTTACACTAAGAATAACTATAACCTAAACCCTTACACTAAACTTAACCGTAAACCTAAAGCTAACCCTAATTTTGACCCTAATCCTAATCCTAACTCTGACCCTAATCTAAACATAATCCTAAACCGAAACCTAAATATAAACCTACCACTAAACTAAACTAAACTGAACCCTAATGGAAGCCATAACGCTAACCTAACCCTAAATATAACTCTAATCCTAACACTAATCCCAACTCTATACTCTTACACTAACCCTAACCTAAATGTAACCCTAACCCTAAGCTAACAATAAACCTATAGCTAACACTAATTTATTACCTTAACCCTAACTGTAACCATCGCCATAGTCCTAAACCTAACCCTAACGTAACCCTAACACTAACACTAACTCCATACCCTAAGCCTAAACCTAACCTTGACCCTAAATTTTACACTATAATAAACCTAAACTGAGCACTTAACCTAAACCTAACCCGAACCCTAACTTTTACTCTAAAGTAAACGTAACACTAACCCTAACCCTAACTTCTTCCTAACCAAAACTGTAACACTATCCCTAACTCTGTTAACACTAAAACTAAAGCTAACTCTAACCCTAATTCTAACACTATCTATAAATTTTACACTAACAATAACCATAACACTAACCCCTTAACCTCACCATAAACCTAAACATAAAGATAAGCGTAACTCTAACACTAATCCTATCCATAACTCGAACCCTAATGTAAACTGAACCCTAACCCTGATCCTAAACATATACCTAACCTAAGACAATCCTTACACAAACACTAATGGTAACCCTACAACTTACCTAACCCTGATCCTAAACCTCACCATAACACTAATCCTAAAATTAACCTCTTACCTTAAAGGTAACCCTAACCCTAAACTTAACCCTTATTGCTTACCCTAAACCTACCACTAACCCTAACTTTTAGTGTAAAACGAACCCTAACCCTAACCCTAACCCTAATCCTAACTCTAGACTCTTATCCAAATCCTAAACCTAACGTTAAATTTAAGAGTAACCGTATTCCTAACCCTAACCCTAAACTTAATGTAACGCTAAACATAACCCTAACACTATTTAAACGCTAAAATCCTAACCACAACCCTCACCTTAACAGTAAACATAAACCTTACCATAACCTAAACCTAAACCTAAATCTAACCCAAAACTTAACCCTAACCCTAACACCAACCATAACCCTAACTTTGCCGTAATCCTAACACTAACCTTAACACTAACACTAATCCTAACTCACAAATATTACTCTAACACTAATCTCAACTCTAACTCTAAACAAAACCGTAATCCTAACCATAATCCTAGCCCTACCCTTAAAGTGACCATAATCCTAAACCTAACCCTAACCCTAACTCTAACTCTAAACACTATCCTCAACCCTAACCATTATCCTAATTTAAACCTAACCCTAACCGTAACCCTAACCCTAACCCTAAACCTAATCCTAACCCTAACCTTAATTCTTACCCTCACTTTAACGTAACCCGAATCCTAATCCTAACACTAATTCTAACATTAAACTCTTACCGTACCCTAAACCATACCTTAACACTGAGTAACCCTAACCCTAACCCTTAACCCTAAACTAATTCTAACATTAATCCTAAAACTAAAACTAATCCTAACTCTAACCTATTGCCCTGACACTAACCCTATCCCTAGCCTAAATTTTACAATAACAATAATCATAACCTTAACCACTGACCTCAAACCTAACCCTAACCTTAATTTAACTCTAAAACTAACCTTAACCCTAATCCTAACACTAAATTCTAACGTGAAACATAACCCTAAAATCTAACCGTAAGCTAACCCTTACCAAAATCTAAACCTAAAGCTAACCCTAACCTTAATAATAACCCGAACCCTAACCAAAACCGAACCCTAACCGTAACGTTACTCCAACCATAACCCTAACAGTAACACTAATCCTAACTCTAAACTCTTACTCTAAACTTAAAACAAAACTTAACCCTAGCACTAAACCGAACCCTAACCGTAATACTAACACTATCCCTAAACCTAATCCCTAATCCTAACGTTAAACCTAAACCCTAAACTTAAGTTAACCCTAACCCTAACACTAAAACTAGTCGTAACTCTAAACTCTTACCCTAACCTTACCCTAACATAACCCTAACCTTAAAATACACGAACCATAACCCTAATCCTACCAATAATCCTAACTATAAACTCTTACCCTAACCCTAAACCTAACCTTAACTCTAAGAGTAACCCTAACCCTAACCATAAAGCTAACCTTAAAACTAAACACTATAACTAGCCCTAACTCTAATCTTAACCTTAATGTAACCCTAACAATAACCCTTACCCTGACACTAATCCTAACTCTAACCTATTACCCTGACATTAACCCTAATCCTAACCCTAAATTTTACACTAATAATAACCCTAAACTTAAACCCTGAGCAAAACCTAATCCTAATCCCTAATTTAACTCTAAAAGTAACACTAACCCTAAACCTAATTCTAAATCAAACCCAAATATTAAACGTAAGTTTAACACTAACCATAACCCAGAACATTTCCCTAAATCTAAACAAATCCTAACACTGATTCTAACACTAACCCTAAATTTTACACTAAGAATAACACTAACACTTACACCATACCCTAACCCTAACCCTAAACTTAACGCTAATCTTAACCCTAACAGTAAACTAACCCTAACTCTAACCCTAACCCTGAACCTAACACTAACACTAACCCTAACTCTAAAACCTAACCCTAAACTGATCCCTAAACCTAAAACTAACTATAAACACTTACCCTAACCCTAAATCTAAACTTAACCCAAACAGTACACCTCAACCTAAATCTAACCCTAACCTTAACTCTAACCCTAACCCTAATCCTAACACTAACACTAACCCCTAACACTAAACCTATCCTGAAACCCTAAATCTAACACTAACCGTTAATCTAATGATTCCCACAACCTAATCCTAACACTAAACCTAACTTAACACTAACCCTAACACTAGACACTAACCCTAACCCTATACCTAACACTAAACCATAACACTAACACTATCCTGAAAACCTAACCATAACCCTAACACTTACCCTAACCAAACCCTAACCTTAACCCTAACCATAATCTTAACATAACCCTAACTCTACCCCTAACCTTAACGCTAATTCTAACTCAAAACGTTTACCCTAACCCTAACCATAATCTTAACGTAACCCTAACTCTACCCCTAACCTTAACACTAATTCTAACTCAAAACGTTTACCCTAACCCTAACCATAACCATAACCCAAACAGTAACCCAAATACTAACCTTAACTCTAACATTAACCGTAACAATGACCCTTACCCTAACCTTAACGTTACTCTAACCAGAACCCTAATTATAACCCTAATCCTATCCCAAACTCTAAACTTAATGTAACTATAAATCTAAACCTAACTTTAACGATAATCCTAACTCTAAACTATTAACCTTACCCTAAACCTAAACTTGACCCTAACATTAACCTTAACCCTAAACCTAACCTGAACCCTAACTTTAAACACTAGCTCTAATCCTAACACTAACACTATCCTTAAACCTAACCATAAGGTAAACCTAACCCTAACCCTAACTTTAAACACTAGCCCTGATCCTAACACTAAACACTATCCTTAAACCTAACTTTAAGGTAAACCTAACCCTAACCCTTACCCTAATCCTAACAATAATCCTAACTCTAACCTATTACCCTAAACTAAACACTATCCTTAAACCTAACTTTAAGGTAAACCTAACCCTAACCCTAACCCTAATCCTAACAATAATCCTAACTCTAACCTATTACCCTAACCGTAACGATAACTCTAACCCTAAATTTTACAGTAAGAATAACCCTAACCTGAACCCTTGACCTGAAACTTAACCCTAACGCTAATTTAAAAATGAAACAACTCTAACCCTAAACTAACCGTAAATCTAACCGAAAACTTAAATGTAACGCTAGCACTAACCCTAACCAAGATGCTAATCCTAAATCTAAAGTTAATCCTAAACCTAATTCTAAACCTAACCCTAAATATTACACTAAGAATGTCCCTAAACCTAATCTCAAATCCTAAACCTAACCCTAACCCTACCCTTGCCCTAACCGAACCCTAAACATAACGCTAATCCTAACTCTAACTCTAAACATATCCCTAACCCTAACCATAATCCTAACCCTAACCTTAAAGTGACCATAATCCTAACCCTATCCTACCATAATCCTAACACTAAACACTATGCCTAAAGCTAGCCATTACACTAATTTAAAGCTAACCCTAACCCTAAACCTAACCCTAATCCTAACCTTAACCTTAATCCTTTCCCTCACCTTAACGTAACCCTAACCCTAACCCTATCACTAATCCTAAGATTACACTCTTACCCTACCCTAAACCTAACCTTAACACTAAGAGTAACCCTAACCCTAACCCTCAACCCTAAATTAATCCTAAACCTAAACCTAACCCTAACACTAATCCTAACTCAAACCTATTACTGTGACACTAACCCTAACCCTAACCCTAAATTTTACACTAATAATAATCCTAACCTTAACCATAGACCTCAAATCTACCCTAACTTTAATTTAACTCTAAAACTACCCCCAACCCTAATCCTAACACTAAACCCTAATGCTAAACATAACTCTAAACCCTAACCGTAACGCTTACTTTTACCTAGACCTAAATCTAAAGTTAATCCTACCCTAATCATAACTCTAACCTTAACACTAACCATAACGTAACCCTAACTATAACCCTAACAGTAACACTAATCCTAACTCTAAACTCTTACCCGAAGCCTAAAGCTAAATTTAACCATAGCATTAACCCGAAACCTAACCCTAATACTAGCACTATCCCTAAACCTACTCACTAATCCTGACGCTAAACCTAAACTCTAACCTTAAGTTAATTCTAACCCTAACTCTATCACTAAAACTACTCCTAACTCTAAATTCTTACCCTAACCATAACCCTAACCTTAACCCTCACCGAAACTTAACCATAACAGTAACCCTAAACTAATCCTAACACTAACACTAATCCTAACACTAACCTAATACCCTAACTCTAACCCTAAAAATAACTGTAACCCTAACCCAAACCATAATGCTAAAATTAAACCTAACCCTAAACATAATCCTAACCATAAGCCTAACACCAACCCTAAACCTAAAGCCTAAGCCTAAGCCTAACCCTAACCGTAACACTAACCCTAACCCTACCAATAACACTAATCCTAACTCTAAACTCTTAGCCTAACCCTACCCTAACATAACCCTAACCTTAACATAATCCAAACCATAACCCTAACCCTAAAAATAATCTTTACTATAAACACTTACCCTAACCCTAATCCTAACTTTAACCCTAAGAGTAACCCTAAACCTAACTCTAACGCAAATCCTAAAACTAAACACTATCACTAACTCTAACCCTAACCTTAACCTTAACGTAACCCTAACAATAACCTTACCCTAACACTAATCCTAACTGTAACCTATTACCCTAATCTTAACGATAATTCTCACCATAAATTTTACAGTAAAAATAACCCTAACTAGAACCCTTGACCCGAAACCTAACCCTAAAGCTAATTTAAGAATAAAACTAACGCTAACCATAAACTAACCCTTAATCTAACCAAAAATTTAAACGTAACCTTAGCACTAACCCAAAATCAGATCTTAAACCTGAATCTAAAGCTAATCCTAACCCTAATTCTAATCCTAACTCTAAATTTACATTAAGAATAACCCAAAATCTAAAGTCATAATATAACCCTAAACCTAATCCTAATTTCAACCATAACCCTAAGAGTAACCCTAACCCTAATCTAAGCCTAACACCAAACCCTAACCCTAACCCTAACACTAACCATAACGGTAAGCCTAACACCAATCCTAACTGGAAATTCTGAACCTAATCCTAACCCGAATCATAACCCTAAATTTTACAGTAACAATAACACTAACCTTAACACTTGACTCTAAACCTAACCCAGTCCCTAATTTAATTCTACAACTAACTATAACCCCAAACCTAACCTTACATCTAACCCAAAACTTAAAAGTAACCCTAACACTAAACTTAACAAAGATCCTAACCCGAAGCCTAACACCAACCCTAATCCTAAACCATAAACCTAACCCTAACCCTAAACCTAGCCCTACATTTTACACTAACAAAAACTTACGCTAATCCTAAACCTAATTTTAACCCTAACCCTAAATTTTACAATAAGAATAACCCTAAACCTAACTCCAAGACTAATCATAACCCTAAACCTAACACTAGTCTTAACCTTAGAGTAAAACTAACCCTATCTCTAACACGAAACCAAACCCTAACCCTAAACCCTAACACTAAACCAAACACTAAACCTAAGCCTACCTGAACCTAATCCTAACCGTAAATCTCATCCTAACCCTAACCCTAAACCTAACCGTAACCCTAACCATAACTATAAGTGCTAACCCTAACCCGAAATCCTACCCTAAGCTAACACTAAACCTAATCCTAAACTTAACCCTAAACATAACCCTAACCTTAACGTAACCCTAACACCAACCATAACGTTAATCCAAATTCTAAACTCTTACCCTAAACCTAAACCTAACCTTAACCCTAGTAGAGACCCTAACCCTAACCCTAACCCTAACCCTAAACCTAATCCTAACACTAACCCTAAACCTAACCCTAACCCACCTAACCCTAATTCTAACACAAATCCTAAGACTAATGCAATCTCTAAACTTTTACTCTAACCGTAACACTAACACTATACCTAACCCTAACTCTTAAGGTAACCCTAACCCTAATCTAAACCCAAACAGTAAATCTAACCCTAACCCTAACCCTAACCCTAAAGTAACCTTAAACCTAACCCTAACCTTAACACTCATTTTAACTCTAAACTCTTAAACTAACCGACACCCTAAACTTAAACCTAACCTAAACTTAACCCTAACCGTAACACTGAAGTAATCCTAACCCTAATTCTAACCCTAACACTAATCAGAACTCTAAATTTTTACCCTGAAAAAAATCCTAAACATAACTGTAACCCTAACTGAAACTATTACGCCAAAACTACCCTAAACCTAACCCTATCCCTAACAGTAAGCCTAACAGAATCCTAACCATTAACCCTAACCCTAACCCTAACCCTAATACTAAACCTAACCCTCAACTTAACGTAACCCTAACCCTAACATTAAATCTCACACTAATCCTACCTCTAAACTCTGACTCTAACCTTAACGTAACCCTAACACCAACCTAAAGCCTAACTTTAAACCTAGCCCTAACTTTAAACCTAAGCCTAACTTTAAACCTAGCCCTAATCCTAACACTAACTCGAACCATAACCATAACCATAATCTTTATGTAAACCTAACCTTAACCCTAACCGTAACACTTATCTTAAATCTAACCTTAAACTTAACCCTAACAGTAACCCTAACGCTAAAACTTAATCCTAACCCTAACCCTAACCCGAAACCGAACCTGAACCTTAACTCTAACCCTAAACTTATTGTAACCCTAACCCTAACCCTGAACATAATCCTAACCCTAATGGTAAACTTAACATAACCATTAACTCTAACCCTAACCTAACGTAAATCCTAACTCTAAACGCATACCCTATCCGTAACAGTGACCTGAACCCTAATGTAAACTTAACCCTAAATGTAATCCTAAACTACTCGTAACACTAACATTAAAGTAACCATAACCCTAAACTTAACCCTAACCCTAATCCTAACTGTAACTTCATTCCCTAACCCTAACTTTAAACATAACTTTAAACCTAAACCAAACCATAACGCACATCGCCACAGTATCCCTAACCCTAAACCTAACCATAACACCAAACTTAACCCTAAACACTAAACTTAACCCAAACCCTAATTTAACTCTAAAACTAATTCTAATCCTACTCCTAACTATAAATCTAATTAATACCTTAAACGTAACCCTAATACTTACCATTACGCAGATCCTAAACCTAAATCTAAAAAAAATCCCTACCCTAATTCTAATGCTAACTCTAAATTTTACACTACGAATAACCATAATCCGAGCCCTAAATCTCACGCTAATCTGAAACCTAAACCTAAACCTAACCCTAAAACTAACCGTAACCCTAACTCTAACTCTAACCCTAAACACTACCCCTAACCCTCATCCTAACCCTAATCTAAACCAAAACCCTAACCTAAAAGTAACCCTAACACTAACCCTAACTCCAAATTCTAAAACTAACTTTAACCCTAACCTTCACCCTAACCTAAAATTACCCCTAAGTGTAACCCTAAAGTAATCGTAACCCTAATCCAAACCCTAACACTAAACATAATTCAAACATCATACACTAAAGTAATCTTAAACCTAACTGTAAATCCTAAACTAATCCTAACCCTAACATTAACGTAACCATAACCATAACCCTAACCCTAACACTAATGCTAATTCCAAACTCTTACCAGAAACCTAAACCTAAGCTTAACCGTAAAAGTAATCCTAACCTTAACCCTAACCTAACCTTAAACCTAACCCTAAACTCTAACCCTAATCTAACCCTAACTCTAACTTTAACTTAACCTTAACCCTGGCCCTAGCCCTACCCCTAACCCTAAAAACTAACCCTAATCCTAACCCTACACCTAATACTAAACCTAACACTAAATGTAACATAACACTAGCCCTAACGTTCAACCTCACACTAATACTAAATCTAAATTCTTACCCTAACCATAAACCTCACCTTAACCCTAACCCTTACACTAACCCTAACACTAAACCTTGATCCTAACCCCAACCTTAACCCGAAACCGAACCCTAACTCTAACCTTAACCTCAACGTAACCCTAATCCTAACCATAACACTATTTCTAACTCTAACCTCATTCCCTAACCCTAACACTAAACATAACTTTAAACCTAATCCAAACCATAATGCTAAACCTAACATTATCCCTAACCCTAACCCTAAACCTAACACCTACCATAACCCTAAACAGTAAACCTAACCAAACACTAATTTAAAGCTAAAACTAACACTAACCCTAACTCTAACAATAAATTTAACCAATTCCTTAAATGTGACTCTAATACTAACCGTTACTCAGATTCTAAACATAAATTTAAAACAAATACTTACCCTAATGCTAATGCTAACCCTAAATTTTACACTAAGAATAACCATAATCCTAGCCCTAAACCTCATGTTAATCTCAAACCTAACCCTAAAACTAACCGTAACCCTAACTCTAACTCTAACCCTAAACACTAACCCTAACCCTCATCCTAACCCTAACCTAAACCATAACCCTAACCTTAAAGTAACCCTAACACTAACCCTAACCCTAACAATAATCCTAACTCAAAACTCTTACCCTAACTTTACCCTAAACTTAACCCTAACCTAAAATTACCCCTAAGCATAACCCTCAACTAATCTTAACCCTAATCCTAACCCAAACACTAAAAATAATTCTATCATCATACCCTAATCCTAACCCTAAACATAACTGTAACCTAACCCAAAACATAACACTAAAACTAAACTTAACACTAATCATAAACCTAACCCTAACGTAACCCTAAACCTAACACTAATCCTAACACTAATCCGAACTCAAAACTCTTACCGTAACCCTAAAGCTAATCTTAACCCTTAAAGTAACCATTACCCTAAATCTAACCCTAACCCTAAGCCTAACTCTAACCCTAACAGTAAACTCTAAACCTAACCTTAACCCTAAACCATAAACACCCCGAACCCTTACCCTAACCTAACTATAAACCTATACCTAAAACTAAACCTAAACCCTAACCCTAATACTAATTCTTACCCTAAACTAGTCCTGAACTTAATCCTTACCCTGACCCTAAACATAATCCTAACCCTAACCCTAACTTTAATGAAACCCTAACCCTAACACTAATCCAAATTCTAAACTCCTACACTAACCTTAACCCTAACCATTCATGTAACCCTAACTCTAAACTTAACTATAAACATAACCCTAACCCTAAACCTTAACATAACTCTAAATCTAACCCTAACACTAACACTAATCCTATCGCTAAACACCTACCCTAAACCTAAACCTAATCTTAAACCTAACAATAACCATAACCCTATCCCTACCCCTAAATGTAAATCCTAACCATCCAACACTTACACTAACCCAAAGCTAAAAGTAACCCTAATTCTAATCCAAACCCCAAACTTTACACTAACAATAACCCTAACATTAATCCCTGACAGTACCAAAAAAAACCCCTAATTTAACTATAAAATTAACCCTAACCCTAACTTTAACCCGAACCCTATCCCAAACCTTAAACCCTATCCCTAAGCCTAAACCTTTCCCTAATCCCAAACCTAACTCTAACATAAACATAACCCTAACCCTAACCCTCACATTAAGCCTAACTTAATATTAAATCTAACCGTAACCCTAAACTATTCCTAACACCAATTCTAATCCTAACACTAACCCTAAACGTAACCCTAGCCCTTACACTAACCCTAAACCTAAACCCTAACCCTAACCCCAATCCTAACCCTAACCCTAACCTTAACGTAACCCTAACTCTAAATATAACCATAACACTAATCCTAAACCTAAACTCTTACCCTAACCTTTACCTAAACTTAAGCCTAACATAATCTTAACACTAACTGTAACCCTAAACTAATTTTATCGCTAATCCTAACCCTATCACTAATCCTAACTCTAACCTCGTACCATAACCCTAAACCTAAACATAACTGTAACCCTAACCCAAACCATAATTCCAAACCTAAACTTACCTGTAACCCAACACTAACCCTAAGCCTAACTCTCTCTCTAACCCAAAACCTGAAGTTGACCGTAAACCTAACCCTAATATTTAGATTAATAATAACCCTAACCATAATCCCTGACCCTAACCCTACTCCAAACACTAGTTTAACTCTTTAACTAACTCTAACCCTAACCCTAACCCTGAATCTAACAAAAACCTTAACGTAAACCTAAACATAACGCTAAGCCTTACCCTAACCCTAACCTTAAACCCTAACTCTAACCCCCACCCTTACAATAGCCTAACTCTAAACTTAACCCTAACTCTAAACCTAACCCTAACCCTAAGCTTAACCCTAACCTCAACTTAACCCTAAACTGTAACCCTAAACTAATACTAACCCTAATCCAGAAACTAACACTAATACTAACACTAAACTCTTACCCTAAACATAACTGCAACCCTAACCCTAACCCTAACCCTAACCTTAACCCTACACTAAACCTAAGACAAACCTAACCTTAAACCCTAAACCGAACCCTAACTCTAAATCTAACAGAAACGCTAAATATAAAACTAACCCTAACCCTAACCCTAACCCTAAACCTAATACTAATCCTAACTCTAATCTCTAGCCCTAACCCTAATTCTAACCTAACTCTAAATTTTACACTAACAAGAACACTAACATTAACTCCTGACTCCAAACAAACCCTAAGACTAATTTAACTCTAAAACTAACCCTAAACATAACCTGAACTCTAAATGTAACCCAAACCATAAACATAACCGTAACACTATCCCAAACCTAGATCCAAAACCTAAATCTAAAGCTACTTCTAACCATAATTCTAACACTAACCCTAAATTTTACACTTATAATAACACTAACCCTAACCATAACCATATCCATAATACTAACAGTGAACTCTACACTAATCCTAACATTAAGCCCTAACCCTTACACTAACCTAACCCTAAACCTAACGCTTACCCTAAATCCTAACCCTAAACCTAACACTGAGCTTAAAACTAAACCTAACCCTAACGCTAACCTTAACCCTAACCTAATCTTAACCCTAACCATAACCCTAAACTAATCCTAACCCTATTTCAAAACTTAAAACTAATCCTTACTCTAACATCATATCCTAACACTAACCCTAAATATAAATGTAACCCTAAGCCAAAACATAACACTAAACCTAATCCTAACCCTAACCCAACCCTAACCCTAACTCTAAGCCTAACAGCAACCCTAATGCGAAACCCTAAAACTAACCCTAAACCTAACCCTAAACTTAACCTTAACCCTAAACTAAATTTAACCCTAACCATAACCCTAATCTAACCCAACCCTAACCATAAGACTAACATGCACTCTAAAGCTAAACCCTGAACTTGAACCTAACCCTAACGCTAACTCTAATTTATACACTTATAATAACCCTAACCCTAACTCCTGACCCTTAAACTAATCCAAACCCAAATTTAACTCTTAAACTAACTCTAACTCTAATCCTAACCCTATCTCTAACCAAAAACTTAAAAATAATACTAATACTCACCCTAACCCAGATTCTAACACTAAATCTAAAGGAATCCTAAACCTAATTCTAAAACTGAGCCTAAATTTTACAAAAAGAATAAACCTAACCCTAACCTTAACCCTAAACCTAACCCTATCCCTAACCCTAATTCTAAACCTAACTTTAACCCTAATCTTAACCTTAACACTAAGCCCATACCTAAATGTAACCCTAACACTAATCCTAACTCTAACCACTTGCCCTAACCCTAACCCAAACTAAAAACAAAACCCTAAAACAAAGCTCTAAGCCTAACCCTAAACCTAATGCTAAACTTAACACTCCCAGGAAACCTAACCCTAACACTCAAACTAACTCTAACCCTAACCCTAAGGCTAACGCTAAAACCTAACCTTAACCATAAACCGTACCCTAATCTAACCCTAAAGCTAACACTAATCCGAACCATAAACCTAACCCTAACCGTAATACTAACCATAATCCAAACACTAACTTTAACGTAACCCTAACACTATCCCTGACCCTAACACTAAACCCTAATCCTAACCTTAACCCTAACCGTAACCATAAACCTAACACTAAACCTAACCCTAACTTAACCCTAAGCCTAATTCTGACACTAACACTATACTTAACTCGAAACTCTTACCCCTATCCTAAATCTCACATTAACTCCAACCTAAACTTAATGCAATCCGTAACTCTAAACTAATCCTAACCATAATCCTAAGCGTAACACTAATCCTAACTCAAACCTCATACTCTAACCATAATCCTAAACATAACTGTAATCTTAACCGAAACCATAAGGCTAAAAGTAAACTTACCCGTATCCCAACCCTAAAACTAAGCCTAACACCCACTCTAAACCTCAACCATGAACCTGAGCCTAACCCTAAACTGAACTCTAAATTTTACACTGATAATAACCCTAACCTTAACCTCTGACAAAAATCTATTCCACACTCTAATTTAAAACTTAAACTAACTCTAAAACTTACCCAAACCCTGAATCTAGCCAAAATTTAAAAGAAACCCTCAACCTAAACTTAACCCTAACTCTAACCCCAATGCTGACCCTAATCCTAACCATAACAATAAACCTTAACACTAACCCTAACCCCATACCATAACCCTTACTCTAAACCTAATGCTAACCTTAACCCTAACATTAACCTTAACACTAACCCTAACCCTAACACTAAAATAACCCTAAACCTAACCCTAACTCTAACCTTAACGAACCTCTAATCCTAATCCTAAACCTAGCACTAATCCTAACTCTAAAGTCTTATTCTAACCCTAACTCTAACCTTAACACTAACAGTAAGAATAAACCTAACAGTAAAACTAACCCTAACCCTAACCCTAATCCTAACCCTAACCCTAAAAATAATCCTAACCCTAACCCTAATCGTAACTCTAAACTCTTATCCTAATCCTAAAGCTAACCTTAATCTAACAGTAACTCTATTCCTAAACCTAACCTTATTTAACATAAACCTAACCTTAAGTTTAACCCTAAAAAATAACCCTAATCCTAACGCTAACCCTAAACCTAAGCCTAACCATAATCTTAATGTAAACCTAACCCTAACCTTAACCCTAATACTAATCCTAACTCTGCCCTATTACCCTGACCCAAACCTAACTGTAACTTTAATTTAACTCTAAAATTAACTCTAACTCTAACCCTAATCCTATATCTAATCCAAATTTTAAAAGTAACCCTAACACTAACCATAACCTAGAACATAACTCTAAATCAAAAGATAATCCTAACACTAATTCTAACCCTAACCTTAAATTTTACACTAATAATCACCCTAACCTTCACACCATACCTAAACCCTAACACTAAAATTAATGCTAATCTTAACCCTAACATTAATCGTAATCCTAACCCTAAACTTAATCCTAACAGTAACCCTAGCCCTAACCTTAAACATAACATTAACACTAAACACTAACTCTAACCCTTACCCTAACCCTAACCATAACGTAACACTAAACCTAACCCTTATGCTAACACTTATCCTAACTCTAACTTATTACACTAAGAATAATACTAACCTAGACGCCAAGCCCTAACCCTAACCCTAAACCTAACGCTAATCTACGCCTTAACAGTAACCCTAACCCTAACCGTAACCCTAAACATAACCTTAACCCTAACCCTAAACACTATCCCTAATCCTAATCCTAACAATAACCCTAACCCTAAGCTTAACCTTAACCCTAAACCTAAAACTAACTTAACCCTAAATCTAACCCTAACCCTAAAACTAACCCTAACACTAAACTCTTAACCTAACCCAAAACCTAAACTTAGCGTAACAGTAACCGTATCACTAATCCTAACTGTCACTTTAGCTTAACTCTAATCCTAACCCGAACCCGTATCCTAAACCTAGCTTTTACACTAACTCTAAAATCTAACCCTAACCCTAAGCCGAACCTAAACCTAAGACTTACCCTAACCTTAACGTAACAATAACCCTAACCCTAACACTAATCCTAAGTCTAACCTCGCACCCTGACACTAACTCTAAGCCTAAACCTAAATTTTACACTAACAATAACCCTAAACTTAACCCCTGGCCCCAAATCGAACCCTAACACTAATTTAACTCTAAAACTAACTCTAATCGTAACCCTAATCTGAAATCTAACCCAAATTTTAAATGTAACCCTAACACTAACCCTAACCCAAATCATAACCCTAAATCTAAAGCCAATTCTAACACTAATTCTAACCATAACCCTATATTTTACATTATGAATAACCCTACCCCAAGCCCCATATTTAACATTAACCTGAAACTTAAGGTTAAACTTAACCCTAACAATAACCATAACCCTAACCCTAACTCTAAACCTAACCCTAATCCTAATTCTAACCTTAACCTTAACACTAACCCTCACCTTAACTCTAAACTTAAAGTAACCCTAACCCTAAACCTAAAGGTAACCCGAAAAGTAACCCTCACCCTCACCATCACCCTAACCCTAAACTCTAACCCTATCCCTAACCATATCCATAACCCTAACCCCAAACTTAAAAGTAACCCTAACACTAACCTTAATCCAGATTATATCCCTAAATCTAAAGCTAAACCTAACACTAATTCTAACACTAACCCTAAATTTTACACTATGAATAACACTACCCCTAACCCCATACCTCAACACTAACCCAAAACTTAATGTTAAACTTAACCCTAACACTAATCCTCAATCTAACCCTAAAGTTAAAGTTACCCTAACCCTAAATCTAACACTTATCCTAACTCTAAACTCTTACCCTAACTCTAAACCTAAAGGTAACCCTGATAGTAAACCTAACCACAAAATTAACCCTAAACTTAACTTAAACCTAACTGTACCCCTATACTTATCCTAACCCTAATCATGACCCTAACACTAATCTTAACTCTAAACGCATACCCTAACCCTAACCCTAAACATAACTGTATCCCTACCACAAATCATAATGATAACCTAACCCTAAAACTAACCCTAAACCTAAGGCTAAAACCAACCCTAAACCTAACCCTAACCTTAAACATAACAGTAACCCTAACTATAACCCTCATCCTACCCTAATCTTAAACCTAAACCTTAACCCTGACCCTAATCCTATCCCTAACCAAACTCAAACATTAAACGTAACCCTAACACTAACCAAAGCCCAGATCTTAACCTAAAATCTGAAGGTAATCCTAAAAATTCTATCCTAACCCTAAATTTTACACTAATAATAACCGTAACCCTAACACTAACGCTAACCGTAAACCTAAACCCTAACCATAACACTAAACCTAAACCTAACCCTATCCCTCTCCCTAATCCTAAAGCTAACACTAATCCTAACCCTAATCCTAACCCTAACACTAACCCTGACCCTAACTTAACCCTAACCCTTAACCTAAATCTAATCTTAAACCCAACCCTAACCATAAATCCAACGCTAATCCTAAATCTAAACCTAACATCAACCCTAAATCTAACCCTAAACCTAACCCTAAATTTTACAATGACAATAACTTTAAACTTAATCCCTGAACCCTAACCTAACCCTAACCCTAATTTAACTCTAAAAATAACTCTAACCCTAACCCTAAACTAAATCTAAACCAAACCTTCAACGAAACACTAACACTAACCCTAACCCAGCTCATAACACTAAATATAAAGCTAATCCTTAACCTAATTTTAATGCTAAACCTAACCCTAACCCTAAACTAATCCTAAACCTAATCCTAACCATAACACTAATCCTAACTCTATCTCATAACATAATCCTAACCCTAAACATAACTGTAACCTAACCGAAACCAAAACACTAAAACTAACCCTAAATCTAACCTTAAACCTTACTCTTAACGTAACACTAAACCTAATCCTAACCTTAAAACTAAACCCTAACTCTAACTCTAACCCTAACCCTAAACCTCATCCTAACTCTTACCTGAACCTAAACCTTAACCTACCCCTAACTATAACCCTAACCCTAAACCTAACCTTAACGAAACCCAAACCCTTAGCCTAACACTAAACTAATCCTAACTCTAAACTATTACCCTAACCCTAACCGTGACATTAACCATAACCTAAACTGAACCCTAACAGTAATCCTAAACTACTGCTAACTCTAACCTTATGTAAACCTAAAATTAACCCTAACCCAAACACTAGCCCTAACCTTAAATCCTAACCCTAATACTTACACTAATCCTTACCCTAACGCTAAACTATTCTAAATCTAAACTCTCATCCAAACCCTAACCTTAACCCTAACCATAATCCTAAAATAATTCTAACCCTAATCCTAAACCTAAAATTAATACTAACACTAACCTCATACTATAACCCTAAACCTAAACATAACTGTAACCTAAAACAAACCATAAATCTAAACCTAACCCTAACACTAAACCTAACACTAATCCTAATACTAAATTCTTTCCCTAGCACTAACCCTAACAAAAAAGCCTAATCCTAACCCTAACCCTAACACTAAGCTTAACTTTAAACTAAACTTAACCCTAAACCCTAACCCTAAACTAATCCTAACCCTAATTGAGACACTAACACTAATCATAACTCTAACTTCTTAACCTAACCTCAAACCTAAACATAACTGTAACCCTAACCCTAACTCTAACCCTAAACTTAACCCTAGGACAAACTTAACCCTAAACCCTAAACCTAACCCTAATCCTAAACCTAACTCTAACCCTAAAACTAACGATAACCCTAATCCTAACAGTCACCCTAAACCTAAACCTAACACTAACCCTAACACTAATACAAACACTAATCCTATCTCTAAAATCTAGCCGTAAGCATAAACCTAACCCTAACCCGAAATTTTACACTAACAAGAACCCTAAGCGTAACTCCTTACCAAACCTAACCCTAAGCCTAATTTAATTCTAAAACTCACCCTAACCATAACCTGAACCGTAAGTAGAACCGAAGCCTTAAACGTAACCCTAAAACTAAACCTAACCTAAATCTGATCCCTAAATCTAAAGCTAATCCCAAACCTAAATGTAACTGTAACACTAAATTTTATACTAATAATAACCCTAACCCTAACCCTAACCCTAACCATAACCATAACCATAACCATAACCATAACCATAACCATAACCCTAATACTGAACCCTACCGTAATCCTGACCTTAAACCCTAACCCTTACACTATCCTTAACCTAAACTTAACGCTTACCCAAAATCCTAAACCTATACCTAACCCTGAGCTTAAAACTAACCCTAACCCTAACCCTAACGTAACCCTAACCTACTTAAACCTAAACATAATCCTAAAATAATCCTAAACCTATTCCAAACCCTAACACTAATACTAACTCTAACATCATATCCTAACACTAACCCTAAATATAGATGTAACCCTAACCAAAAACATAACGCTAAACCTAACCCTAACCCTAACCCTAACCCTAACCCTAACCCTAACCCTAACTCTAATCCTAACCCTAACCCTAACCCTAACCCTAACCCTAACTCTAACCCTAACCCTAACATTAACCCTAAACTAAACTTAACCCTCACTGTACCCTAGATTAATCCTAACCCTAATCCAAACACTAACACTTATCCTACCTCTAACCTCAAAACCTAACCATAACAATAAACTTAACTGTAACTGAAACTAAAATGGTAAACCTAACCCTAAGCCTAACCCTAACCCTAACACTAACCCTAACACCAACCCTAACTCGAAACCGGAAACCCAACCCTAATCTTAAACCTAAAACTAAAGGTAACCCATGACCCTAAACCTAACCGAAACCCTAAATTTTCTCTAAAACTAACTCTAACCCTAACCCTAACCTTAAATCTAACCGAAACTTAAACATAAACCTAACACTAACCTTAACCCAGAACATAACTCTAAATCTAAACCTAATCCTAACCCTAAATTTTACACTAAGCATAACCATAAGCATAAGCAGATAACCTAAACCTAACCCTAAATCTAATGCTAATCATAACCCTAACGGCCCTAACCTTAACTCTAACTCTAACACCAAATCTAAACCCTAACCCTAACCCTATCCCTATCCCTAACCCTAACACTATCCCTAACTCTAATCCTAACATTAACCCTAAACCTAACCATAACACTATCCTAATTCTGACCTCTTACCTTAATCCTAAACCTAACCTTAACCCTAATAGTAACTCTATTCCTAACGGGACCCTAACCTTAACGTAACCCTAATATTAACCCTAAACCTAACACTAATCCTAACTCTAAAGTCTTAACCTAAACCTTACTCTAGCATAAACAAACAATATGCCTAATCCTAACCCTAAACCTTACCTTAACCCGAACCCTAACACTAAACTCCAACCCTAAGCCTAACCCGAACTCTAACCCTAATTCTAACTCTAAAGTCTAACCCTACCCTAACCCTAATACTAACCTTAACCCTAACAGTAACTCTAAACCTAACCCCAACCCTAAACCTAATTATAAACCTAAACCTAACCCTAATCATAATCCTAATCCTACTTTAATGTAACCCAAACACTAACCCTAACCCTAACACTAGTCATAACTCTAAACTCTTACCCTAACCTTAAACCTAAACTTAAGCTAACAGTAACCCTATCCCAAACCATGACACTAAACTTAACATAACCCTAACCCTACGTCTAACCCTAAAGAGTAACCCTAATTCTAACTCTAACCCTAAACCTAAACCTAACCCTACTTTTAACGTAAAATAAACACAATCCTAACTCTAATACTAATCCTAACTCAATCTATTACCCCGACCGAAATCTAACCCTAGCCCTAATTTAACTCGAAAATTAACACTAACCCTAACCCTAATCGTAAATCTAACCCAAATTTGAAAAATTAACCATAAGATTAACCATAATCCAGAACAAAACCCTAAATCTAAAGATAATACGAACATTAATTCTAAACCTAACCCTAAATTTTACACTAAAAATAACCCTAACTTTTACACCATACCTAAACCCTGACCCTAAAATTAACGCCAATCTTAACCCTTACAGTAAACTTAACCATAAACCTAAACTTAACCATAACAGTAACCCTAACCCTTACGCTAACACTTATCCTAACTCTAACCTATTACCCTGACACTGACCCTAACCCCAAGCCTAAATTAAACACTAACAATAACCCTAACGTTTACTCATGACTCCAAACAAAACACTGACCCTAATTTAACTCTAAACTAACACTAACTCTAACCATAACCCTAAATAAAATCCAAACCCTAAATTAAACCTAACACTAACCATAACCGAAATCCTAATCCTAAATATAAAGGTAATCGTAACACGAATACTAACCGTAACTCTAAATTTTACACAATAAATAACCCTACCCCTAACCCCATACTTTAATACTAACCCGAAACTTAACGTTAAACTTAACAATAACCATAAACCTAACCATAACCCTAAGCCTAACCCTAAAACCTAACCCTAATCCTAACTCTAACACTAACCCTAAAACTAACCCTCACGCTAACTCTAACCTTAAAGTAACCCTAACCCTAAACGTAACACTAATCCTAACTAACCCTAAACGTAACACTAATCCTAACTAATCCTAACCCTTACCCTAACCCCGAACCTAAAGATAACCCTAAGAGTAACCCTAGCCCTAAACTTAACCCTAAACTTAACTTAAACCTAACTGTAACCCTAAACTTATCCTAACACTAATCATAACCCTAACACTGATCTTACCTCGAACTTCTTACCATAACCCAAACCCTAACATAACTGAATCCTTACAACAAATCAAAATGATAAAATTAACCCTAACCCTAACCCGAAACCCAAGCCTAACACCAACCCTAAACCTAAACCTAAACTTAACCCTAACAGTAACCCTAACCCTAAACTTCACTCTAACCATAATCCTAACCCTAATCCCTAACCCAAACCAAATTCCTAACCCTAACTCAAAACTGAAACATAAACCTAGCACTCATCCTAATCCAGATCCTAACCGTAAATCTAAAGCTAATCTTAACCTTAATTCTACCCTAACCCTAAATTTTACACTAAGAATAACCCTAACCCTAACACTAACCCTAAATCTAACATTCATCCTAACTCTAAACTCTTACTCTAACCCTAACAGTAACTTTAACCCTAACAGTAACCCTAACCCTAACCCTAACCCTAACCCTAAACCCTAAAGCTAACTCTAACACAATATTTTACACTAACAATAAATATAACATGGACACCTCACCACAAACAGAACCCAAACCCTGATTTAAGTCTAAAACTAACTAACCGTAACACTAACCCTAAATAAACTTAAACCTTAAGCGTAATCCTAACAATAACCATAACCCATACCCTAAACCTTAATCGAAAGCTAATCATAACCATAATTTTAACACTAACCCCATATTTTACCCTAAGAATAACCCTAACCCTAATCCATACCCTACCCCTAACTGAAAAGCTAACGCTAATCTTAATCCTAACAATAATCCTAACTCTAACCCTAACGTTAACACTATTCCTAACTCTAAACTCTTACCCTAACCCTAACCTTATCCCTAATCCAAACCCTAACCCTAACACTAAACGCTATCTCTAAACCTAACACTAATCCCTGAACCTCACCTAAACCTTACACTAACCTAACCCTAAACCTAACCCAAACACTAAACGTAACCCTAACAGTAATTCTAACACTAAACCCTAACCTAACCCTAACCCTAATGCTAATCTTAACCCTAACAATAACCCTAACGCTAATTCTAACCATAACAATAATCCTAACTCTAAACTCATACCCTAACCCTTACTCTAAGCTCAAGCCTAAAAAACTTTACCCTAAATGTAACCCTAACCTAACTCTAAACTTATTCCTAAAACTAACACTATTTCTAACTCAAACCGCATACACTAACATTGACACTAAACATAACAAAACCTTCCCAAAAAATAACGCTAAACGTAATCCTAACCTAACCCTAACTCTAACCCTAACCTCAACCATTAACTTAACCCTAACCGTAATCCTAACGCTAAAACTAACCGAAACTTTAACTGTAATCCTAGCAGTTCCCGTAACCAGGTCCTAACCATAAATGTAAAGTTAATCCTAACCCTTTTTCTAACCCAAACTCTTAATTTACACTAAGAATAACTCGAACTCTAAACTTATTCCCTAACCCTAACACTAACCGTAACCTTAACCCTAACACTAAATCCTAACCCAAACCTTAACTCTAAACCTTAAGACTAACCCTAACCATTACTGTAACCTAACTTTAAACCCAACTCTAACCCTAACTTAATGTAATCCTAACCCTAAGCCTAACGCTAAATTTTAAACTAACAAGAGCTAACACTAATGCCTGACCCCAAATCTAACCCAAACCCTAATTTAACTCTAAAATTAACTCTAACTTTAACCCTAACTCTAACCCAAACCTTAAAAGTAATCCTAACATTAACCCTAATCCAGATCTAGAACCTAAATATAAAGATAATTATAACCCTATTTCTAACCTTAAACTAAATTTTATACGAACAATAAAACTAACCCTAAACACATACACTAACCCAAATGTACACCTAATGCTAACCATAAGCCTAACAGTAACCCTAACCCTAAACCTAACCCTAATCCTAACCCTCTCCCTAACCTAACCTTAACTTAACCCTAACGCTAATCCTAACCTTAAATCTAAAGCTAATCCTAAACCTTCTTCTAATCCTAACCCTAAACTTAATGCTAACCTTAATGCTAACGTTATTCCTACCAAAAAACATAACCCTAACAGTAATCCTAACTCAAAACCTAACCCTAAATTTTCCACTAAAAAGAAATCTAACCTTAACCCTTGACCCTCAACTGCTCTAACTCTAATTTAACTATAACCCTAAACCCTAACACTAAACCTAAACCTAACACAAATGAAACCCTAAATTTTACAGTAACAATAACCCTAACCTTAACCCCTGACCACAAAACTAACCCTAACCCTAATTTAACACTAAAACTAAACCTAACCCTAATTCTAATTTAACTCTAACTAACCCCAAAACTAACCCTACACCTAACCCTAACGCTATCCCTAACACTAAGCCTGACCTAACACTGACACAAATCCAAACGCTAACCGTAACCGTAACTCTAAGTCTAAAACAAAACCCTAACCCTAACCCTAACCCTTACTCTAATATAACCCTAAAACTGATCCTAACCCTAATACTAACCCTAAACCTAACCCTAACCTTAGTGTAACCCTAACCCTAACCCGAAAACTAAATCTGACTCTAACACTAAACTCTAACGCTAACCTTAACCCTAACACTAAACCTGACCCTAACCCTAACAGTAATCATAACTCTAACCCTACCCTACCCTAACCCTTACACTAAGACCGTCAATAAACTCTAATACTAACCCTAATACACACCTTAACACTAACCGTAACTCTAACTCTAACCTAACTTTACCCTAACACTAACACTAAAACTAAACCTTAACCCTAACACTAAAACCTAACACTTATCCTAAACCTAAATACTAACCCGAACCATTACACTTACCCTAAACTAAACCTAAACCTAACCCTAACCCTAACCCTAACACTAACCCTATCCCTAAATTTAACACTAATACTAATCCTAAACTTTTACCCTACTCTAAACCTAAACTTAACCCTAACAGTAACCCTAACCTTAAACCTAACCCTAACCCTAAACCTAACCCTAACCCTATTTTAAATTAACCATAACCCTAAAGCTAACCAAATGTAACCCTAATGCTAACCCTAATCCTAACAATAATACTAAGTCTAAACTCTTACGCTAACACTAAATCTACCCTTAATGCTAACAAATCCTATCCCTAAACTAAAACCTAACCCTAACCCTTACCTACCTAACTTAAAGCCTAACCCTAACACTAATCCTAACTCTAAACTCTTACCCTAACCGTAACCATAAACTTAACCCTAACATAAACTTAACCCTAACCATAACCCTTAACTATTTATAATCCTAATCATAACACTAACACTAATCCTAATTATAAAGTCAAACCATAACCCTAACCCTAATGCTATCCCTAAACACTAACCCTAACCTTAACCCTAACCGTAACTCTACATTTAAATTAACTCTAAGCCTACATCTAACCCTAACCTTAATGTAACTCTAACCTTACCGCTAATACTAATACTAATCTTAGTCTTAAGTCTTACCCTAACCCTCATCCTAACCTTAACCCTAACAGTAACCCTAACCCTAACACTAACCCTAAACCTAAAACCTGACCCTAACACTCACCTGACCCAAATCCGAACACTAACCCAAAAACTAACCTTAACATAACCAGAACGCTAACCTTAAACCTAATCCTAACCACAAACCTAACCTTAACGTAATGCCAACTCTAACTCTAACCCTAACTCTAACCCTGATCCTAAACCATAACCCTAAACCTAATCCTAACCCAAACCCCAATCCAAACATTAAAAGTAACCCTAATACTAAACCGAACCCAGATTCTACACTAATCTAAAGCTAATTCTAACCTTAATTCAAACCCTAACCCTAAACGGACCCAAAAATAACCTGAACTCAAAACCATTACCCTAAACCTAAACCTAAACCTAAGGCTAAACATAAGACTAATAGTAACCTTAACACTAACCCTAACTCTAAACTCTAACCCTAACCGTCACCCTAACCGTATTCCTAATCCCAACTCTAAATTCTTTCCTGAACACTAACCCTAACCCTAAACTTAACCATAAAACCTAACACTAACCCTAACCATAAAACCGAACCCTAAACTTAACCCTAACTCTAACAATAATCTTAACTCTATACTCTTACCCTAATGCTAAACCTAACCATCACCATAACAGTACCCTAACCCTACTCCTGCCTACTCCTGACACTAACTCTAACCCTAACCTTAAGGTAACTCTAACATAACACTAAACCCTATCCCTAATCGTAACCTTAACCCTAGCCCTAATCCTAACATTAACGTATAGCTTGACGTAACATACACACTAACAGTAAAACAAACCCTAAACCTAACCTTAACCCTAGCCCTAATCCTAACACTAATCCTAACTCTAAACTCTTATCCTAACCCTAACGCTAACTTTAAGCCTAATAGTAACCCTAACCCTAACCATAACCGAAAACTTAATCCTAACTTTAACGTAACCCTAACTCTAACCCTAATATTAATACTACTCCTAGCTCTAAACTCTTACCCTAAAACCTAACCCTAAACTTGACCCTAAGCTAAACATAACCTTAACCGTAACCCTAAACTAATCCTAAACCATATCCTAACCCTAACACTAATCCTAACTCCAAGCTCATACCCTAACACATACCTTAAAAACACCTATGACCGTAACCCAAACCATAAGGATAAACCTAACCCTAACCCTAACCCTAACCCTAACCCTAACCCTAACCCTAAACCTAACTCTAAGCCTAACCCTAAACCTAACTTTAACCCTAACCATAACTCTAACCCTAATTCTAATGCTAACCCTAACCTGAACCCAAACCTTATCCAAAATGTAACCCTAACTTTAACCCTAACCCTAACACTACATCTAACTCTAAACACTTACCCTAACCTTACCCCAAACCTAACCCTAATCCTATTTTAACTCTAAAACTAACTCTAACCCTATCTGAACCATAAATATAACCAAAATCTTAAACGTAACCCTAACAGTAACCGTAGCCCAGATCCTAACCCTAAATTTAAAGCTAATTATCACCCTAATTGTAAACTTAACTCTAAATTTTACACTAAAATAACTCTTATCCTAACTCCTTACCCTAACCCTAACCCTAAATCTAATGTTAAACTTAACCTTAACAGTAACCCTAAGCCTAATCATAAACCTACACAAACCCTAATCCTATACCAAACCCTAATCCTAAACCGCACCCAATTTCCAACCATAACACTAACCATAATGCTAAATGAAACTTAACCCAATCCCTAACATGAACACTAATTCTAACTCTAAACTCTTACCCTAATCCTAACACTAACATAAATCCTAACCTAAACTTAACCTTAACCATAACCTCTAACTAATTCTAACCCTAATCCAAACCCTAACACTAATCTTAACACTAAACTCTTACCCTAACCTTAACCTAATCTTAACCCTAACAGTAATCCTAACCGAAACCCTAACCCTAACACTAAACCTAACTCTAAACTCCTACCCTAACATTAAACCTAATCTGAAACCTAACAGTAACCCTAACCCTAACACTAAACCTTAACCCTAATCCGAAACCTAAACCATAACCCTCACCCGAACCTTAACGTAACCCTAACCCTAAATCTAACGCTAACTAATCCTAAATATAACCTCTTACCATAATTCTAACGCTAACATTACTCTAACACTCACTATAACCCTAAAACCTAACGCTAACCCTAACCTAAACCATAACCCTAACCGTAAGCTTAACGTAATCCTCACCCTAACTCTACTGCTAACACTAATCCTAAATCTAAACTCTTACCCTAACCCTAACCCTAACCTTAAGCATAATCATAACTTAACCCTAACCGTAAACCAAAATTAATCCTAAACCTAATCATAACCCTAACATTTATCCTAACTCTAAACTCGTAGACTAACCCTAACCCTAAACATAACTGTAAACCTAAGCCAAACCATATGCTAAAGCTAACACAAATACTAACTATAACCCTAACCCTAAACATAACCCTGAACATAATCCTAATCCTAACCCTAAACCGAAAAAAAATTTTAACTCTAAACAGTTACCCTAATCCTAAACCTAACCTTAACCCTAACAGTAAGGCTAAGCCTAAACCTAACCCTAACACAAACTCTAACCCTAACCCTAACACTAAACCCTATCCCTATCCCTAAACCTAACACTAACTCAAACCCTAAACACTAACACTAACCCTAACACGAGCCCTATTCCTAACCCTAACCTTAACGCTAACACTAATCTTAACTCTAACCTCTTACCCTAACCCTAAACGTAACCCTAACCCTAAATTTTACACTAACAATAACCCTAAACTTAACCCTTGACTCTTGAGCTAAACCTCACCTTAATTTAACTGGAAAACTAACTAAACCAAATGTGAACCCTAAATCTAACCCAAAACTTAAGTAACTCTGACAGTAACCCTAACCAGAATCTAACCCTAAATCTAAAGCTAAACCTACCCCTATTTCTAACCCTAACCCAAATTTTATATTAAGAATAAACCTAACCCTAACGCCATACCCTAACACAAACCCTAAATCTAACGCTAATCTTAATCCTAACAGTAAACTTAACCCTAACCCTAACCCTAACCCTAACCCTAATCCTAATACTAATCATAACCATAACACTAACCAAAACCTAAACCTAACCCTAACAGTAACCCCAACCCTAACACTAATCCTACATCTAAACTCTTACCCTAACCATAAAGGAAACGTTAACACTAACAGTAACCCTGACCCTAACTCTAACTTTAAACCCTAAGCCTAACCCTATCCCGAACCCTACCGGAATCCTAACCCTAATCCTC
>NW_011889046.1:744259-757910 GCF_000151845.1 Pteropus vampyrus
CTAAACTAAATCTAAACATAAACGAGACCCTAAACGAATCCTCAACCTATTCCTAACCCTAATACTAATCCTATCTCTAACATCATATCCTAACATTAACCCTAAACAAAATTGTAATCCTAACCCATACCATAATGCTATACCTAAACCGTAACCTAACTCTAACCATAAACCTAGCACCAAACCTAAGCCTAAACCGTAAACCTAACACTAGCTCTTACCTGAACACTAAATTTTACACTGACAATAATCCTAACCTTAACACCTGACCCTAAACAGATTTCAAACCCGAATTTAACGCTAAAACTAACTCTAACCCTACCCTAACCCTAAAAATTACCTAAACCTTAAACGTAACACTAACACGAACCCTAACACAGATTCTAACCCTAAATTTAAAGCTAATCTAAACCCTAATTCTAACCCTAACCCTAAATTTTATACTAAGAATAACCATAAACCTAACTCCATATCCTAACCCTAACACTAAATGTAACGCTAATCTTAACTCTAACAGTAAACATATCTCTAACCCTAAACCTAACCCTAACCCTAATCTTAACATAACCCTAAACCTAACCATAAACCCTAACCCTAACACTTACACTATCCTAAAAGTATAAGTAAACGTAATCCTAACCCTATCCCTAACCCTAACCTTAACGTAACCCTAACCCTAACTCTAAACCTAACACTAACCCTAACTCTAAATTCTTAACCTAAAACTAAACCTGAGTTTAACCATAACTGTAACTCTAACTGTAACCCTAACCTAATGCTAACCAGAATTTTAAACTCTAACCCGAACACTAACACTAAGCCTATCCCTAAGCTTAACATAACCCTAATCCTAACACTAATCCTAACGCTAATCCTAACCCTAAACTCTAACCCTAACCCTAATCCAACCCTAACCATAAACGCTACGCTAACCCTAAACCCAACTCTAACACTAACCCTAACTTTAACCTCACACTTTTAAATTTAACCCTGAACATAACTGTAACAAAACACAAACCATAACGATAAACCTAAACCTAACCCTACCCCATACCCTAACCTTAACATAACCCTTGACGTAACCCTAATCCTAACCCTAAGCCTAACACTATTTTTAACTCTAAATTCTTACACTAAGCATAAACCTAATTTTAACCCTGACAGTAACACTAACCCTAAAACTAACTGAAACTCTAACATTATGCCTAACACTAAATCCTAACCCTAACACTGCCCCTAACCTTAAAGTAACCCTAACCCTAACAATAACACTAACACTAAATCCTAAATCCTAATCTAATCCTAAATCTAAACTCTTAGACTAACCCTAACCCTAATCGTAACCCTAACTCTAAGCTAACACTAATCCTAACCCTAAACATAACCTTAACCGTAATTTAACCTTAAACATAACGTAACCCTAAACCTAACTCTAACCATAATTTATTCTCAAAATAACTCTAATCCTAACCTTAAAGATAAATCTAACGAAAGCCTTAAACATAACCCTAACACTAATCCTAACACTAACCTCTTACTCTAATATGAATTCTAACCTTAAGCCTAAACTAGACTTAACATTAACCGTAACAGAAAACTAATCCTAACCCTAATCATAACCCTAACATTAATTCTAACTCTAAATTCTTATGCTAACCGTAACCCTAACGTAACACTAACAGTAAACCTAACTCTAAACCTAACTATAAACCTATTCGTAACCATAACACTAACACCACTGTAAACTCTTCCGATAACTCACACCCCAACCATAACCCTAACCTAAGCTTAACCGTAACCGTAACCCTAAACGAATCCTAACTCTATTCCTAGTCCTAATACTAATCCTAAATCTAACATAATATCCTAACACTAACCCTAAACATATCTGTAACCCTAACCAAAACCATAATGCTAAACCTAATCCTAACCCTAACACTAACCCTAACACCAATTCTAACCCTAAACCCTAAACCTAACCCTAACTCTTACCCGAACCCGAAATTTTACACTAGAATAATCCTAACCTTATCCCCTGACCTGAAAATTAACCCAAACGCTATACGTAACCATAACACAAACATGAATCCAGATTCTAACCCTAAATATAAAGTAATCCTAACACTAATTCTCACCCTAACCCTAATTTTACACTAAGAATAACCTTATTCATAACTTAACCCTAACCCTAACCTTAACGTAACCCTAAACCTAACTCTTACCCTAACACTAAACCCTAACCTTAAACCTAAACATAAACCCTAACCCTAACCCTAATTCCTAAAATTAACGTAATTCTACCCTAACCCTAACCCTAACACTAATTCTAACTATAAATTTTTACCATATTCCTAAACCTAAGCTTAACACTAACAGTAGCCCTAACCCTAATACTAATCTAACGGTAACCCTAACTCTAAACCCTAACCCTAAACATAGCACTAACCCTAATCTTAACCTTAATGTAACCCTAATCATAACACTAACCCTAACACTAATCCTAATTCTAAACTCTTACCCTAACCCTAAACCTAACCTTAACCCTAACCCAAACTTAACCTTAATCGTAACCTTAAACTAATCCTACACCTAATTTAATTGTAACGCTAACTCTAAACAATAAACCTAACCCTGACCCTAACCTTAAGGTAATCCTAATCCTAACACTAACCCTAACCCTAACCTTAACGTACCCTAACCATAATACTAACCCTAACATTAATCCTAACACTGAGTTCTTACCCTAAACCTGACAGTAACCTTAACCCTAACTGAAACCCTAAACTAATCATACCCCTAATTATAACCTTAACACTAATCATAACTCTAAGCTCTTATCCTAACACTGACCCTAAACATAACTGTACCCTTAACAGAAAATGTAACACTAAACCTAACACCAACCCGGACCCTAACCCTAACTCTAAGCCTAACACAATCCTAACCATAACCCTAAAACTAAACCTAAACCTAAACCTAACCATAACACTAACCCTAAACTTAGGGTGACCCTAACCCCTTACCCTAACCCTTACACTAATCCTAACTCGAAAGTCTTACCCTAACCCTAACCCAAACCTTAACCCTAACAGTAAACCTAAACCTAACACTAACACTAAACCTAACCATAAACCCTAACAATAAATAGAAAAATAAACCCTAACCTTAACACTAACCTTAACATAATTCTAATTGTAACCCTAACCCAAACCCTAACACTTATCATAACTCTAACCTCTTACCCTAAACCTAAACCTAAGCTTACCCCTAAGAGTAACCTTAACCCTAACTTAAATCTAACCCTAACACTAAACCCTCAACCTAAATCTATCCCTAACCCTAATCTCTAAACATAACTGTAACCCTAACGCAAACTAAAACACTAAACCTAACCCTTACCCTTACCCTAACCCTAACCCTAACCCTAAGCCTAAGCCTAACAGAACCTTGCACCAAACACTGAAACCAAATCTAACCCTAACCTTAATCCTAAACCTAACACCAATCTTAACATAATACTAAACCTAAACTTAAAACTAACAGTAATCCTAACTCTAAATGCTGACCCTAACCCTAACCCTAACCCTGACCCTTACAATAATGCTAACACTAACCTTAAGGTGACTCTAACCCTAATGGTAATCCTAACACTAATCCTAACTCTAACCTCTTACCCTAAACCTAAAAATTATCCTAACCCTAAATGTTACACTAACAATAATGCTAAACTTAACCCCTGACCCCAAACTTAACCCTAACCCTTATTTAACTCTAAAACTAACTCTAACCCTAAGTCTAACCATAAATCTATTAGACACCTTAAACTTAACCCTAACAATAACCTTAACTCAGATTCTAAAACTAAATCTAAAGCTAATCCTAACCTTAATTCTAAACCTAACCCTAAATTTTACAATAGTAACCCTAATCATGACACCATACCTAAACCTAACTCTAAACCTAATGCAAATCCTGTCCCTAAATGATACCCTAACACTTTACCTAACACTAACCCTAACTCTAATTCTAAACCCTAACGATACTCTGACCGTAGCCCTAAAACTTACCCTATCCCTAAACCTAATCCTAATCCTAACACTAACCCTAACACTAATCCTAACTCTAACCTCTTGCCCTCACCCTAACCCTAACACTAAACCCTAACCCTCACCCTAATCCTTACGCTGACCTAACCCTAAACCTAACCCTAACCCTAACTCTAACACTAATCCTAACATTAACGTAGCCCTAACCCTAGCCCTAACCCTAACAGTCATCCTAACTCTAACTCCTTACACTAACCCTAACATTAAACACTAATCCTAACTCTAAACTCTTACCCTAACTCTAACCAAAACCAAAACACTAACAGTAAACCTAAACCTACCTTTAACCATAACCCTAACCCTAACGCTAACCTTAATCCTAACCCTCACCTTAACACTAATCCTAACTATAACATCATATCCTAACAGTAACCATAAACATATGGTAACCCAAACCCAAAACGTAATGTTATAACTAATCCTAAACCTAACCATAAGCCTAACCCCAAGCCTAACACCAACCCTAAACCTAAACCCTAATCCTAACCTTAACTCTTAAACAAACCCTAAAATTTAAACTAACAATAATCCTAGCCTTAATCCCTGACCTTAACCTAATCCAAATCCTAATTTAACTCTAAAAGTAACTCTAAACCTAACCTAACCCTAAATATTACCCAAACCTTAAATGTAATGCTAAGACTAACCCTAACCCAGATTCTAACTATAAGACTAAAGCTAAACCTAAACCTAATTCTAACCCTAACCCTAAATTTGATAGTGAGAATAAACCTAACCCTAACCCAAAACGCTAAATCTAACCGTAAATGTAACACTAATCTTAACCCTAACAGTAACGCTAACCCTAACCAATCCCAAATCCTAACCCTAAACCTAACCTTAAAGTAACCCTAAACCTAATGGTAAACCTAACACTAAAACCTAACCCTAAACATAAACATAAACCCTGACCCTAACGCTAATCCTTTCCCTAACCTAAACCTAAACCTAACCATAACACTAACCCTAACCTTAACGTAACCCTAATCCTGACACTAACACGAATCCTAACTCTAAACTCTTACCCTAAACCTAACTCTTACCTTAAAACTAATCTAAACGTAACCCTAACCCTAACCATAACCTTAAACGAACCCTAACCCTAATCGTAACCCTAAAATTCATCCGAACTCTAACCTCTTACCGTTATTCTAACCCTAAACATAACTGTTACCCTAGCCCAAACCATAACGCTAAACAGAACCATTACCCTAACCCTTCACCTTCCAATGAGCCTAAACCTAACCCTAATCCTAACCCTAATCCTAAACCTATCCCTAGCTTTAACGTAAAACAAACCCTAACCATAAACCTAACAGTAATCCTAACTCTAAACTCTTACCCTAGCCCAAAACCTAACCTAAACACTAAAAATAAACCTAACCCTAAAACTAAACATAAGCTAAACTAAAACTAACCCTAACCCTAACTTAACCCTAACCCTATCCATAAACCCTAACTCTAACACTATCCCTAATCCTAACCATAAAGTAAACGTAACTCTAACACTAACCCAAACACTAATCCTAAATCTAAACTCTTACTCTAACTCTAACTCTAAACATAACACTAACCCTAACCCAAAACATAACGCTAACCCTAACTCTAACACTAACCCTAACACTAAGCCTAAGTCTAACACAACCTTAAACCTAAGCCCTAAACATAACCCTAACTCTAATTGTAACCATAGCCTAGCCCTACCTTAATGTAACCCTAACACTAATCCTAACTCTAACACTTACCTTAACTCTAACCCTATCCCTAAATCTAAATCCTAACCCTAACCATAACCCTAACCCGAACCCTAACGCTATCCCTAACGTTAACATAACCATAACCCTATCCCTAAACATAATACTAACTCTAACCCTAACTTAACGTAGCCCAATCCCTAACCCTAATCATAACACTAATACTAACTTTAAACTCATACCCTCACCCTAACCGTGACCTTATTCCTAACAGTAACCCTAAACTAATCCTAATCCTAATCCTAACTCTAACACTAAGACTATCTCTAACCTGTTACCCTAACCCTAACCCTAAACGTAACTAAATCCTTAACACAAAGCATAACACTAAACCTAACCCCAACCCTGACCCTGAAACTAACCTTTACGTGACTCTAACCCTAACTCTAAACCTAACCCGAAGCCTAACAGAAACATAACCCTTAACCCTAAACGTAACCCTAACCTAGCCCTAATCCTAAACCTAACCCTAACTTTAACGTAACGCTAACTGTATCAATAAACATAACACTCATCCTAAATAAACTCCAACCCTAAATCTAACCCTAATATTCACCCTAAACCTAACCCTAACACTAACACGAACTCTAATCCTAACCCTAACCTTAATGTAACCCTAAATCTAATCCTATCCCTAACCCTTTATTTTACTCTAAAAATAACACTACACTTAACAACTGACCCAACACCTAACCATAACCATAATTTAACTCTAAACTTAAATCTAATCCTAATTCTCACCGTAAATCTAAAAAAAAACCTTAAGCATAACCCTAACACTAACCCTAATCGAGATTCTAACCCTGATTCTAAAGCTACTCCAAACCCTAATTCTAACCATTACCCTAATTTTACACTAAGAATAACACTAACCTTAACCCCATAACCTAAACCCAACCATTAACATAATATAATCTTAACTCCAACCCTAAACCTATCTCTAACCTTACCGTAACCCTAAACTTAACCCTAAACCTAACTCTAACACTAACAGTAACACTAAACCTAACAGTAAACCGTAACCCTAACCCTAAACACTAAGCCAACGAAAACCCAAGTCGAAAACTAACCATAACCCTAACCCTAACCGTAACACTAACGCTAACCATAACCTTAACATACCCCTAACCATAACCCTAACCTAAACACTAATCATAACTCTAAACTCTTACCCTAACCCTAAACCTAAATTTAAACCTAACAGTAAACCTAATCGTAACTCTAACCCTAACCATAACCTTAACATAACCCTAACATAAACATTAATCCTAACTCTAAAATCTTACATTAACCCTAAACCTAAACTTAAACATAACAATAACCCTAATCATAACGCTAACCCTAAACCTAACATAACGTTAACCCTAACTCTAAACCCTAACCCTAACTAACCATAACCCTAACCTTAACGTAACCCTACCCTAAAACTAACCCTATCACTAATCCTAACTCTAAACTCTTACCTTAATCCTTACCCTAACCTTAAACCTAACTTAAAGTTAAACCTAACTGTAATCTTAAACTAACCAAACCCTAATCTTAACCCTAACACTAATCCGAACTCTAACCCTAAACATAATAGTAACCCTAACCCAACCCAAACCACAACGCTAAATGTAACCCTTATTATAACACTACCCCTAACCCTAAGCGTAACAGAACCCTAACCTTAAACATTAAACCCAACTCTAACCCTAAACTTAATCCTAAACCCAACCCCAATCTTAACGTAATCCTACACCTAACCCTAAGCCTTAAGTAATCCTAACTCTAAACTCTTACCCTAACCCTGACCCTAACTTTAATACTAACACTAAACCTAACACTAACGCGAACCCTAATCCTAACCCTAACTTAACATAACCCTAAACCTAACCCTAACGATAACATTAATCCTAACCCTAAAATATTAGCCTAACCCTAACCCTAACCTAAAAACTAACAGCAAACCGAACGCTAACACTAAACCTAACGCTAATCCTAACAGTAACCCTGACCCTAACTTAACCCTAATCATATCCATAACCCAAACTCTAACTCTAACTCTAAACTCGTACCCTAAGCCACACTCTAATCTTAACTCTAACTTAACCTTAACCATAACCATAACCCTAAATGAATTCTAACTCTTTCCCTAACCCTAACACTAATCCTAACTCTAACATCATATCCTAACATTAACCCTAAAACATGAAGGTAAACTTAACCCAAACCATAACGCTAAATCCAACCATAACCTTAACCCTAACCCTAACCCTAAGAATAACTCCAACCCTAATTCTAAACCCTAAACCTAATGCTAATCCTAAAACGAACCCTAAATTTTGCAGTAAGAATAACCCTAACTTAACTCCTGACAATAACCTAACCAAAACACTAATTTAACCCTACCACTAAACCTAACTGTAAACGTAACCCTAACCCTATCCCTAACCCTAACTCAAATGTAAAACCCTAACTCTAAGCCGAACCCTTATCCTAATTCTAACACTAAACCAAACCATAACATAACCCTAACCGTAAACCTAACCCTAACACTAATCCTAATTCTAACCTCATTTCCTACCCTAAACATAAACATAAATGTAACTCTAACCTAAACCAGAATGCTAAATCTAACCCTAACCGTAACCGTAGCCCTACCCTAAGCAAAACAACCACCCTAATGCTAAATCCTGAACCTGACCCTTACCCTAACCTTAACCGTAAAATTTACACTAATAATAACCCTAACCTTAACCTCTGACCCTAAACATACTCCAAAACCTAATTTAACTTTTAAGTTAACTCTAACCCAAAAACTAACCCTAAATCTAACCCAAACCTTAAATGTAACCCTAACACTAACCATAACCCACTTTCTAATTCTATATCTAAAGATAATCCAAACCTTAATTGTAACCCTAACCCTAAATTTTACATTAATAATAACCGTAACAGTAACTCCAAACCCTAATCTAACCCACAACCTAACACTAAACCTAACGCCTAACCCTAACCCTAACCATTACCCTCACCAAAGACTAAACATAGCCCAAAACCTAACCCTAACCCTTACACTTAACTAATCTAAAACTAAATCTAACCCTAACCTTAAACCCTGACATAAAACCTAAGCCAAACCTACATTTAACTCTTTAACTCTAACCCTAACCCTAAATCTAACCCAAACCGTAATCATAACCCTAAAACTAACCATAAACCAGATTCTAACCCTAAATTTAAATCTAATACTAACCCTAAATCTAACCACAACCCTATATTACACACTAAGAATAACGCTAACAATAACTTCAAACCCTAATTCTAATCCACAACCTAACGCTAATCTTAACCCAAACAGTAACCTTAAACCTAACTCTAACACTAAGCCTAACCCTAACCCTAAACCCTAACACTAACCTTAAAGTAACCCTAACACTAAACCTAAACCTAACACTAATCCTAAATTAAACTGTTACCCTAAGTCTAACCCTAACCTTAACCCTAAGAGTAAACCTACCTCTAACCCTAAACCTAACCATAACCCTCATCCTAAACCTAAACAATAACCCTAACCATAACCATAACCCTAACCCTAACAATAAACCTAACTCTAAAATCTTATCCAAACCCTAAATCTAAACTAAATGACCCTAAACATAACCCATACCCTAATTTAATTATAAAACTAACTCTAACCCTAAACCTAATTCTAAATCTAACCCAAACCTTAAACGTAACCATAACACTAACCCCAAACCTAAAGCTAAACCTAACCCTAATTCTAAACATAACCCTAAATTTTACACTAAGAATAACACTAACACTAACCCCAAACACTAACCCAACCCCTAAACCTAATGCTAACCTTAACCCTCACAGTAACCCTAAACCTAACATTCACCCTAATCCTCACCTTAACCCTAAGGAAATCCCTAAACCTTAACTATAACCCTATCCCTCACTCTACCCTAAATCTAAACCTAATCCTAACCCTAACCACAACCTTATGCTTAATGCTAACCGTAACACTTCCCCTAACTTAACCCTAACCATAACACTAATGCTAACAATGAACTTTGACCCCAAGACAAATTCTGACCTTAAACCTAACCTAGACTTAACCCTAACCATAACCCAAAACTCATCCTAACCCAATCCTAACCCTAACACTAATTCTAACTCTAAATTCACACCCTAACCCCAACCCTAAACATGACTCTAACCTAACCCAGACCATAAATCTGATCCTAACCCTAAAACTAAGCCTAAAACTAACACAAACCCTTACCCTTTCCAGACCTTACCCTAACCCAGACCATAAATCTGATCCTAACCCTAAAACTAAGCCTAAAACTAACCCTAAACCTAACCCTAACGCTACCACTATTCCTAACTCTAAACTCTTACCCTAACGCAAAAACTAAATTAACATTAACAGTAACCCTAAACCTAACCCTAACACTAATCCCTAACCCTAAACCTCACCCTAAACCTAATCTTAACCCTAATCTTAACGTAACACCAAAGTGTAACCCTAACCCTAAGCCTAAACCCTAACCATCACCCTAACCCTTACCCTAACCTAACCATAACCCTAACCATAACACTAATCCTAAATCTAAACACTTACTCTAACCCTAAACCTAAATCTAATCCAAACATTAAATGTAATACTAACACTAAACCTAACCAGATCCTAACTCTAAATCAAATGCTATCCCTAACCCTAATTCTAACTCTAACCCTAAATTTACAATAAGAATAGCCCGAAATCTAAACTCATACTCTAACCCTAACTCTAAAACTAATGCTAACGGTAACCCTAACAGTACCCTAAACCCTAATCCTAACCTTAACATTAACCCTAACCATAACACTAAACCCTAATCCTAAAACTAACACTAAACCATATCCCTAACCATAACCCTTACCCAAACGTAACTCTAAAACTAACCCTAATCAATACCCTAAACCTAATCCTACCATAATACTAATCCTAACTCTAAAATCTTACCCTAAATCTAAATGTAACCTTAACTCTAACAGTAACCCTAACCCTAAACCCTAACCCTAAACCTAAACCAAAAAATAATACTTAATCTAATCCAAACACTTATCCTAATATAACTCTAAACCTAAACCAAACACTAACGCTTACCCGAACCCTAACCTTAACCCTAACATTAAAACCTAACCCTAACCTTAAACTTAATGTAACCCTAACCCTAACCATACCATAACACTAATCTTAACTCTAAAATCTTACCCTAACCCTAAACCTAACCTTAACCCTACCAGTAACCCTAACCCTAAACATAACTCTAAATCTAACACTAATCCTAAATTTTACACTAAGAATTGACCTAATCCTAAACCTATACCTTAATCCTAACCTGAAACCTAATCCTAACCTTACATCTAATAGTAACCCAGACCATAACCCTAGCCCTAACCCTAAATCTAATCGAAACCTTAAAAGTAACCATACACTAACCTTAACCCAGATACTAACTCTAAATCTAAAGCAAATTCTAATGCTAATTCTAACCCTAACCCTAAATTTTGCACTAAGAATAACCCTAACGCTAAACCCATACGCTAACCCTAAGCCTAAACCTACTGCTAACCTTAACCCTAAGAGTAAATATAACCCTTACCCTAAACTAAACGTAACCCTAAATTTTACACTAATAATAACACTAAACTTAAGCCCTGACCTCAAACTTAATTGTATCCCTAAATTAAGTCTAAAACTAACTCTAACCCTATCATTAACCCTAAATTTAAAACAAACCTTAAAAGTAAACCTAACACTAACCCTAAACCAGATCCAAACCCTAAATCTAAAATTAATCCTAAGGCTTATTCTAACCCTAACCCAAAATATATACTAAGAATAACTCGTAATCTAAACACATAACCTAACCCTAACCCTAACGTAATGCTAACCTTAACAATAACAGTAACCATAACCATAACTCTAACTTTATCCTTAATCCTAACCCTAACCCTAAACCTAAACCCTAACCCTAATCTTAACCCTAAACCTAACCCTAACCATAAACCTAACCTTAATATAACCCTAAACCTAACCCTAATTCTAACCCTAACCCTAAATTTTACACTAATAATAACCCTAACCCTAAACCCATACACTAACCCTAACCAAAACCTAATGCCAACCTTAACCCTAACAGTCGCCTAACTCTAACGCGAACCCTAAACCTAATCCTAAGTTTTACACTAACAATAACACTAACCTTAAGCCCTGACATCAAACTTAACCATAAGCCTACCTTATGTCTAAAACTGAATATAACCGTAACCCTAAACCAAAATTTAAACCAAACCTTAAACGTAACCCTAACACTAACCCTAACCCAGGACCTACTCCTAAATCTAAAGGTAAACCTAAGCCTAATTCTAACCCTAACTCTAAATTTACACTAAGAATAACTCAAACTCTAAACCCCTACCCTAACCCTAAAACCAACCTAATGCTAACCTTAACCATGAGTAACCCTGACCCTAATGCTAACTCTAAACCTACCCCTAACCGTAACTCTAACCCTTAACTTAAACCCTAACCCTACCCCTATCCATTATCCTTACCTAACCCTAAACTTAACCCTAACGCTAACCCTAACCCTAACCCTAACCCTAAACGTAATCCTAACACTAAACGTAACCCTAATCTTAACGGAATCCTAACCCTAACCCTAAAGTAAACACTAATAGTAACTCTAAACTCTTAAGCTAATCTTAAACATAAACTTAACCCAAAAAGTAAACCTAATCCTAACCCTAACCCTAACCTAACCCTAAATCTAACCTTAACCCTAACCCTAACGTAAACTTAAACCTAACTCTATCCCTAACCATAATTTTTACACTAATAATAGCACAAAACTTAATCTCTGAACCCAAACCAAACCCTAACCCTAATTTAACTCTAAAACTAACTAATTTAACTCTAAAACTAACTCTAAACCTAACCCTAAACCTAAATATAACCCAAACATTAAACGTAAACCCTACACTAACAGTAACCTAGATCCTAACCCTAAATTTAAAGCTAACCCTAACCCTCATTTTAAACTTAATCCTAAATTTTACACTAAGAATAAACTTATCCCTAACCTCATACTCTAACACTGAACATAAAACTAATGCTAACCTTAAACCTAACAGTAACCCTAACCCTAACGCTAATCATAACCCTAACCCAAATCTAACGAAAACCTAACACTAAATAAAACTGAAACCTTAAACATAACCCAAACACAGACCCTAAAGCAGATCCTAACCCTAATTCGAAAGCTATTACTAGCCCTAATTAATACCCTCACCCTAAATTTACGCTAAGAATAACCCGAACCCTATACCCATACTCTAACTCTAACCCTAAACCTAATCCTAAACTTAACCTGAACAGTAACCTTTACACTAAACCTAACCATAACCCTAACCCTAACCCTAACTCTAAACCCTAATCCTATTGATAACCCTTACCCTAACCTAACCCTAAACCTAACCTTAACCCATACCCTAGCCCTAAACGTAAACCTAACCTTAACCCTAGCTCTAAACCTAACTCTAACTCTTACGCTAACCCTAAACATAACCTTAACTCTAACATTAACCCTAACCCTACACCATAATCCAAAACCTAATCCTAACCATAAACCCTAAACCTAATCCTAACCCTTATCCTATCCTAACCCAGATCCTAACCCTAAATCTAAAGCTAATTCCAATTCTAATCTAACCCTAATCGTAAATTTCCCCTAAGAATAATCCAAACAC
>NW_011889046.1:759220-761098 GCF_000151845.1 Pteropus vampyrus
TAATCGTAAATTTCCCCTAAGAATAATCCAAACACTAAACCCATACCGTAACTCTGACCCCAAACCGAACGGTAATCTTAAGCCTAACAGAAATCCTAACACTAACCCTGACTCTAAATCGTAATCCTAACCCTAACCACAAAAAAATCTTAACTCTAAACTCTTACCCTAATGTTAAACCTAACTTTAAACCTAACAGTAATCCTAACTCTAAACCTAAACCTAACCCTAAATCTAACCGAAACTTAAACGTAAACCTAACACTAACCCTACCCCAGACCCTAACTCTAAATCTAAATCTAATCTTAGCCCTGATTCTAACCCTAACCCTAGTATTGCACTGAGAATAATGCGAACTCCAGACCCTAACTCTAAATCTAAATCTAATCTTAGCCCTGATTCTAACCCTAACCCTAGTATTGCACTGAGAATAATGCGAACTATAATCCCATACCCTAACCCTAAACCTAATCTTAGCCCTTACGCTAACCTAACCGTAACCATAACCCTATCCCGAACCCTAACCTTAACAATAACCCTATCCTTAACCTTAACGTAACGCTAACCCTAACCCTAACCCTAAAACTATTCCTAACTCTAAATTTTTACCCTAACCGAAACCGTGAAATTAACCCTAATCATAAAATAATCCTAACCATAACCATAAACTAATCCAGAACCTAACCGTAACCTAAACTAACAGTAATCCTAACTCTAAAATCTTACTCTAACCATAAACCTAAACTTAACCCTAACAGTAATCCTGACCATACATCTAATCCTAATCTTAACACTAACCCTAAACATAATCCTAACTCTAACCTAATCCTAAACCTAATCCTAACACTAACCCTAACCCAAACCTTAACGTAACCCTAACGCAAACACTAACCCTAACCCTAACACTAATCCTAACTCTAAACTCGTACCCTAACCAAAAACTAACATTAACCCTATTAATGACCTTAAACCTAACCATACCCTAACCCTAACCATAACCATAACCATAACCGTAACCTAACCATAACTCTAAACCTAATACTAATCCTAAACCTAACACTAACCCTCACACTTACACTAATCCTAACCTTAATTTAGCCCTAACCTTAACCCTAACACCAACACTATCCTAACCCAAACTATTACCCTAAACCTAAACATAAACTTAATCAGAACAGTAACCCTAACCCTAGGTCTAACCTAAACCTATCCCATTCCATAACCCTAATTCTAACACTAGCCCTAATGCTAAACCTAACCTTAACCCTAACCCTAACACTAAACTAATCCTAACTCTAAACGCTTACATTAACCCTAAAGCTAACCTTCACCATAACAGTAATACAAACCCTTAACCAAACCCTAACTCTAACCATAACCCTAACACTAAGACCTAACCCAAACCGTAACCTTAATTCTAATCCTAATGCTAACCCTAACTCTAAACTCTTACCCTAACCCTAAAGCTAACCTTAACCCTAACACTATTCTGAAACCTTAACCGAACACTGACTCTAGCACTAACCCTAACCCTAACCCTAAACCTATATCTAATCCTAAACTTAACCCTAAAAGTAACCCTAACCCTAACCTTAAACCCAGGAGTAACCCCAAATCAAACCGAAACCTAAACCCTAACACTAATTTTTACGCAAACCTCTTACCCTAACCCTAATAACAACCCTAAACATTACACTAACAAGAACCTTAACCTTAACCCCTGAATACAAACCTAACCCTAACCCTAATTTAACTCTAAAAGTAACTCTAACCCTAAGCTGAACCCTAAATCTAACCAAAACCATAAGGTAACACTAACACTAACCAAACCCAGTTCCTAACCCTAAAGCTCAAGCTAATTTTAACACTAATACTAAC
>NW_011889046.1:762444-764405 GCF_000151845.1 Pteropus vampyrus
CCCAGTTCCTAACCCTAAAGCTCAAGCTAATTTTAACACTAATACTAACCCTAACCTTAAATATACACTAACAATAACCCGAACTCTAAACCCTAACCCTAACCCTAACTGAAACACTACCTTATCCCTAACCCTATCCCTAACCCAAACACTAACCTCAACCTTAATGTCACCCTAACCCTAAACCTAATCCTAATCGTAATCCTAACACTAAATTCTTACAGTAATCCTGTTACCTTAAACCTGACCTAAACGTAACCATAACCGTAACCTTAAACTAATCCTAACCCTAACCATAGCCCTAAACTAAATGTAATCCTACACTTACATCTAACCATAACACTAATCCTAACACTACACTCTGATCCTAACCCTAACATTAAATCTAAAAGTAACCCTAACACTAACCATAATGCAGAACATAAACCTAAATCTGAAGCTAAATATGGCCCTAATTCTACCCCAAACCCTAAATTTTACAATAAAAATAACTCTAACTCTAACCCCTTACCCTAAATCTAACCCTAAACCTAAGCCTAATCTTAACACTAACAGTAACACTAACCCTAACTCTAAACCTAACCCTAACACTAAGGTTAAACCCTAACCCTAACCCTTACCCTAAACCCTAACCCTAACCTTAAACCCTAAACCTAACCCTAACCTTAACCCTAACCTTAACATTACCCTAACCCTAACACTAATCCTAACTCTAAACTCTTACACAAACCCTACCCTAACATTATTTCTAAAAATAACACTAACCCTAAACCTAACCCTAACCCTACTGGTAACCATAACCCTAACCCTAACTCTAATGATAACACTAAAACTCTCGAACCTCTTACCCTAAACATAATCCGAAATTTTACACTAACAATAACACTAAACTTAACCCCTACGCCAAACCTAACCCTAATACTAATTTAACTCTACAACTAACTCTAACCCTAACCCTAAACTTAAATCCTAACCCTAACCGTAATCCTAAACTAATCCTAACCCTAACACTAATGCTAACTCTAACATAATACCCTTACCCTAACCCTAACCCTAACCCTAACACTAATCCTAACTATAACCTCTTGCCTTAAACCTAACCCTAACCCTAATCCTAAGCTTAAACCTAATGGTAACCATAAGCCTAATGCTACCTCTAACGATAACACTAAAACAATCTCTAACCTCTTACCCTAAACCTAATCGGAAATTTTATAATAACAATAACCCTAAACTTAACTCCTACACCAAATCTAACCCTAACCCCGAATTCTAACCCTAACCCTAAACCTATACTAATCTTAACCATAACCCTAAACCTAACCCTAACCCTAACCCTAACCTTAAATCCTACCCTAACCCTAACCCTAACACAAACCATAACGCTAAACCTAACCTTAACAATTACCCTAACCCTAACCCTAAACCGAATCAAAAACCTAACTTTAAACTAATCCTATCCCTAAATATTACCGTAACACTAATACTAAATTTAACACCTTACCCTAAGCCTAACCATAAACCTAAAGCTAAGCTTAACCCTATCATTAATCCTAAATGGAAACTTAACCCAAAGCCTGACCGTAAGCCTAACCATAACCTATACACTAAAGCTAACCCATACCTTAACCCTAACACAAACCCTAAGCCTATTCCTAACCCTAAACCTATCCCTAAACCCTAACTCTAACCCTAACACTAACAATAACCCTAAAACTAACCCTGACCCTAAACCTAACCCTAAACCTAAACCTACACTGATCCTACTAGTAATTCTAAACATCACACTAATCCTAACTCTAACCTATTATCCTAAACCTTATCCTAAACAGCATTGTTACCATAACCCAACACATAACGCTATACCTAAACCTAACCCTAACACTAACTCTAACCCTAACCCTACCACTATTCCTAAAACTTAACTCTTACCTTGAACGTAACCATAAATTTAACCCTAA
>NW_011889046.1:765790-766759 GCF_000151845.1 Pteropus vampyrus
ACCCTAATCTAAACCTAACCCTAAACCTACCTCTAAACCTTATCTCTAACCCAAACTCTAACAATAACCCTTAAACTAAACCTAAACCTAAACCTATTCCTAACCGTAACCATAACCTGTTCCCTAACCTTACCACTAAGACTACTACTAAACCTAAACCCATACCCTAACCATAACCATAAACAAAACACTAGCTTAAGCCTAACTGTATCCCTAACCCTAACACTAACCCTAAACCTAAACCCTAACCCTAACCCAGCGCTAACCCTAACCCTAACTGTAAACCTATACACTAAACATGACCGCATACCTTAACCCTAACCCTAATTCTAATGATAATTTTAACCCTAACAAGAACCCAAATCCTAACCATAAATTTAACCCTACACTAAACCTAACCCTAACCCTAAATCTAAACCATAATTTTAACCCTAACAAGAACCCAAATCCTAAACTTTACCCTACACTAAACCTAACCCTAACCCTAAATCTAAACCTTAGGCTAACCCTAACCCAAATCCTAACCCTAAACCCTAACTCTAATTCTAACTTTAACAATAACCCTAAAACAAACTCTATCCCGAACCCTAACCCTAAACTAATCCTACCCATATTTCCAAACTTAACACTAATCCTAACTCAAAACTCTTATCCTAAACCGGACCTTAAACATAATTCTGACCCTAAACCAACGCATAACGCTATACCTAACCCTAACACTAACCGTAACCCTAAACCTAACCCTAACCCTAACCCTAACATAACCCTAACTCTACCCCTAACCCTAACACTAATCCTAACTCTAAACTGTTACCCTAACCTTAACTCTATCATTAAACCTAACCTAAACCTTAAAATAATCCTAACTCTAAATTAATTCTAATGCTAATTCTAACCCTAACACTAACCATAACACTAACCTCCTACCCTAACCCTAACCTTAAACATAAATGTATCGGTAACCGAAAC
>NW_011889046.1:766929-777457 GCF_000151845.1 Pteropus vampyrus
AACCCTAAACCTAATACTAACCCTAAACGTTAATTTTACACTAAGAATAATCCTAACCCTAACCTCATATCCTAAGCCTAACACTAAACCTAAAGTTATCCTTAACCCTAACAGTAACCCTAAATCTAAACTTATCCCTATCCCCAAACCTAAAACTATACCTAACCCTAATCTAAACCTAACCATAACATATACCGTAAACTAAACCTAACACTATTCCTAAGTCTAAAACTAATCCTAACTCTAACCTCTTACTCTAACCATAATTCTAAAACAACTCTAACACTAAACCAAACCACAACGCTAAATCTAACTCTAACCCTAAATCTGACCCTATAACCTAATCCTAAAACTAACTCTAACCCTAATCCTAACCCTAATACTAGTACTAACACTAACCTCTTACCCTAACCCTAACTCTAAACTAATCTTAATCCTAATCCTAACCCTAACACTTAATATTAACTCTAACCTCTTACACTAACCCTAACCTTAACCATAACTGTCACCAAAAATCAACCATAACACTAAACCTAACCATAAACCTAACACATAGCTAAGCCTAACACCAACCCTATCCCTAAACACTATACCTAACCCTAACCCTAATCGTAACCTTAAATTTTACACTAACAATAACCCTAAAATTAACCCCTGACCCTAAACCTAATCCTAATTCTACTTTAACTCTAAAACTAACTCTAACGCCAACGCTATCCCTAAATATAACGTAATCATAACACTACCCCTATACTAATCCTAACCCTGATCCTTACACTATACTAATACTAACTCTAACGTCTTACCCTAACCCTAACCCTAAACATAACTGTAAACCTAAACCAAACCATAAGGATAAAACTCTCTCTAACCCTAACCCTAACCCTAAGACTAACACCAACCCTAACCCTGATTTAACTCGAAAACTAACTCTAACTTTAACCCTAAACCTAAAACAAACCTTAAACTTAACCCTAATTCTAACCCTAACCGAGAACCTAACCCTAAATATAAAACTTATCCTAACCCTAATTCTAACCCTAACCCTAAATTTTACATAAGAATAACTGAATGCTAACACCCTATCCTAACCCTAAACCTAAACTTAATGCTAACCTTAACTCTAACAGTAACCTTAACCCTAATTCTAACCATAAGCCTAACCTGATCTCTACCACTAACCCTAAACGTGACCCTAACTCTAAACACATACCCTAACCCTAACCGTAAACGTAACAATAATCTTAAGCCTAACAGTAACACAAATACTAATTCTGAACTAAACTTAACCCTAATCCTCACTCTCACCTATACTCTAACCCTAACCCTAAACATAACTGTAACCTCAACCCAAACAATAACGCTAAACCTAACCCTATCGCCAACCCTAAAACCTAACCCTAACTCTTACCCTAACCCTAATCCTAAACACAAATGTAACCTGAAACCAAATCATATCGCAAACCACTCTACCCTAACCATAACCCTAATTCTAACTTAACCCTAACCTTAACCCTAACCCTAAACTAATCCAAACCCTAATCCTAACACTAACACAAATTCTAAATTAACACTCTTACCCTAACCATAACCTTAAACAGAACTGTATCCCTAACTCAAACCATAACGTTAAAACTCACCTTGACCCTTAACCTAAAGCTAAATTTTAAACTAACAATAAGCCTAATCTAAACCACTGAACCAAAACCTAACCCTAACCCTAATTTAACACTAAAACTAACTCTAAACCTAATCCTAACCCTACTCCTAAATCTAACCAAACCTTAAACGTAACGATAAGACTAACCCACCCAGGTCCTAACCCTAAATCTACAGCTAATCCTAACCCTAATACTAAACCTAACCCTAAATTTTACACTAATAATAACCTGAAATCTAAACCCACCCTAAACTCAAAACAAAACCTAATGCTAAACTTAACCCTAATAGTAATACTAACCCTAAAGCTAACTAAAACAAACCCTAACATTAACCCTAACCCTAACACCATATTCTAACCCAAACGTAAATATAACACTCATATTAACCCTACAGTAAACCTAACCCTAACCCTACCCCAAACCTTAACCCTAACTAAACCTAACCCTATCACTAACTCTAAACTAATCCTAACCCTACTCCTAACGCAAACACGGATCCTAACTCTAAATTCTTACCCTAACCCTAACCTTAAACATAACTGTAACCCTAACACAAACAATAATGCTAAACGTAACCCTAACCCTAACCCGAACCTTACCCTATTTCTAACCATAACCCTAACCAAACACTAACCCTAAAACAAACCCTAACACTAACTCTAAACTAATCCTAACCCTAATCCTAACCCTAATTCTAATCCTAACTCTAACCACTTACACTAATCCTACCCTAAACATAAATGTAACCCTAACTCAAACCATAACGCTAAACCTAACACTAATCTTAAATCTAACTCTAACCGCAACCCTAACCCTAACCCTATCTTAAATGTAAAACTAACCCTAACACTAAACTAATCCTAACACTAATCCTAACCCTAACACTAATACTAACTCTAACTTCTTACCATAATCCTAACCTTAAACATAACTGTAACCCTAACCTAAACCATAACGCCAACCCTAATCCTAACCCTAAGCCTAAACCTAACCCTAAGCCTAACGAAGAAACCTAACCTAAACCCTAAAACTAACCCTAAATTTAACACTAACAATAACCCTAACCTTAATCCCTGAAATTAAACCAAACCCTAAATCTAACCCTAATAACAACCTCTTCCACTAACCCTATCTGTCACCCTAACCCTGAACCTAAACCTAGGGCATAACAATAACCATAACCCTAGCACTAACCCTAAAACTAACCCTAAGTGAAATCTAATCCTAAACCTAATTCTAACTCTAACTCTAACAAAAATACTAACCCGAAATTTTAAATTAACAATAACCGTATCCCTAACCACTGCCACTAACATTAACACTAAACCTAACGCTACTCCTAACACTAACACTAACCGTAACCCTAATCTGAACAATAACCAAACCCTAACCCTAACCCAAAATGTAACACTAATCCTAATTCTAACCCTAACCCTAACACTAAGTCTACCATTACCCTAACACTAACCCTACGGTAAATCTACCCCGAACTCAATCTTAACCCTAAGCCAAACGGTAACCCTACCCCAAAGCCTAACTTAAACCTAACTTTAACCCTAACACTAATGCTAACTCTAAACTCTTACCCAAACCTAACTCTAACATTAACTCTAAACTAAGCCTAATTAAAGCTAACCCTAAACTAATCCTAACCCTAATCCTAATACTAACACTATTCCTAACTCTAACTACTTATCCTTACCCTAACATTAAACATAACTGTAACCCTAAAACAAATCATAACACTAAACCTAACCCTAAACCTAACCCTAACCCTAAAACTAACCATAACGCTAAGCGTAAAACCAACCCTAACCCTAATTTAACTCTAAAACTAACTCTAATTCTAACCCTGACCATAAATCAATGGAAAACTTAAACTTAACCATAACACTAACACTAACTCAGATCCTAACCCTAAATCTAAACGTAATCCTAACCCTACTTCTAAGCCAAACCCTAAATTTTACACTGAGAATAAGACTAAATCTAATCCCATAACCTAATCCTAACAGTAACCTTAAAATGAACCCTAACCTTCAACCTAATGCTAACCCTAACTCTAACATTAACTCTAACCTTAACACTAACTGTAAACTAAACCAAACCCTAACTCTATCCATAACCATAAACCTAACCCTAAGCTAAACTTAACCTGACCCTAACTATAGCCCTAACTCTAAATCTAAACCTAACGATAACCTAAACATAACTCTACCCTTAATGTTAATCCTAACACTAACCTCTTACCCTAAACATAACCCTAACCCTAACACTACCATAACCGTAAATTTTACACTAACAATAACACTTACTCTATCTACTTACCCTAACCCAAACCCTAATCTATCGCTAAACCTAACTAAAACTAACCCTTTCCATAAGCATAACCCTAACCTATACTAACCCTAACCCTAACCATAACCATAAAACTAAACCTAAACTAAACCTAAACTGAACCCTAATGGTAACCCTAACACTAACCTAACCCTAACACGAACCCTAAATCCTAACACTAAAGCTAACACTAATGCTAACTTAATATAACTCTAACCCTAAACCTAACCCTAACCCAAGACATAAGCCTAAACCTAACCCTGATACTAACCATAAAACTAAAGCTAATTCAAACGTTAATTCTAAATCTAAATCTAAAACTAACCCTACCTTAAATTTTAAACTAATAACAATAACCCTAACCACTTATCCTAGACCTAACCTTCAATCTCACTTTAAGCATAAAACTAACACTGACATTACACCGAACTCTAATCTGAAGCCTAAAACTAAAGCTAATGCTAACCATAAATTTAAACCTATCCTTAGCACTAACGTTAACTCTGATCCTATCCCTAACACTAAAGCTGATCCTAACCCTAACGATAATCCTAACCCTAACCCTAACTTTAATCTTAAACGTCACCCTAATCCTAAACCCTACATGCAACCTTAACCCTAACATTAAGCATAACACTGATCCTAACCCTAAAACTAAAGCTAACCCTGACCCTAATTCTAAACCTAATCATAAATTTTACACTAATAATAACTCTAACACTAACTCCCTACACTAACCCTAACCCTAAACCTAAAGCTTACCCTAACACTAAAATTAACCCTATCTATAACCTACCCCTAACCTAAACCTAATCCTAACACTAACCATAAACCAAACCATAAACTAAACTTAAAAAGAACCCTAACGGAAACCCTAACACCAACCAAACCATAATCCGAACACTAAACCTAACACTAATCCTAACTCTAAACACTTACCATACCTTAACCCTCAGTTAACTCAAAATCTAACCCTAACTATAACTTTAACTCTAAAAGTAAACCTAACCATAACCCTAACCATAATCCTAACTCTAAATCTATCCTTAATCATAATCATAAAAATAAATCTAATCCTAACCCAAATTTAACCCTAATCTAAATTTTACACTAACAATAACGCTTATACTAAACCTAATTTTTACTCTAAACCTAACCCTAAACCTAACCCTAAACCTAAACCTAGCCTTAACCTAACCCTAATTCTAACCCTAACCTTAACACTAATCCCAGCTCTAACCACTTACCCTAACCGTAACCCTAAACTTAACATTAAATTTTACACTAACAATGACCCTAAACATAACCCCTGACCCCAAACCTAACCCTAATCCTAATTTAACTCTAACCATAACCCGAACCCTAAATCTTACACAAACCTTAAACATAACCCTAACCGTAATCCTACACCACATAACACATAACCCTAACCGTAATCCTACACCACATAACCACCATAAATCTGAAGCTAATCCTAACCCTAATTCTAATCCTAACACTAAATTTTACACTAAGAATAGCCCGAACAGTGACACAATACCCGAATACTAACCCAAAACCAAACACTAATATTCCCTCTAAGAGTAACCCTAACCCTAACCCTAATAACTAAACCTAACCGTAATCATAACCCGAACCCTAACTATAACCCTAAACAAAACCCTAACGGGAAAATTACCGTAACCCTAACTGTAACCCTAAAGTAATCCTAACCCTAATGTTAACCTTCACATTAATCCTAAATCTAACCTCATGCAGTAACCCTAATCTGAACCCTAAACATAACTGTAACCTAACTCAAAACATAATGCTAAACTTAACCCTAATCGTAACCCTAAACCAAAATCTAAACCTTAAAGTAACACTAACTCTGACCCTAACTCTAACACTAATCTTTACTCTAAACTCCTCACCTAACCATAAACTAAATCATAACCCTAACAGTAACCCTAACCGTAACCTTAATCCTGACCCTAACACTATCCCTAAACTCTAACCCTAACACTAATAGTAACACTAAACCCTAAACCTAATCTAAATGCTAAAACTAACACTATCCCTAACCTTAACACTAACCATACTCTAACCTTAACATAACACTAACCCTAACCTTAACCATAACACTAACCCTAACTATAAACTTTTATCCTAAACCTAACACTAAACTTAAAACTAACAATAACCCTAACCCAAACCCAAACCATAACACTAACTCTGACCCTAACACTAGCCCTAACCCTAACCCTAACCCTAAAACTAAAGCCTAACCATAAACCTAACCGTAACCTAACCCTAACAGTAAATTCTTACCATAAGAGTAACCCTAAAGCCTAACCCTAACCCTAATCCTAACCGTAACCTTAACATGCCCTAACAACAACAGTAACACTTACACTAATCCTAAATCTAAACTTTTAACCTAAACCTAAACCTAACCTTAAACCAAACAGTACCCTAACCCTAAACCTAACAAAAAACCCTAACTATATCCCTAATACTAATCCTAACTCTAACCCTAACAATAATCGTATCTCTAAACTCTTACTCTAAACCTAATCTTTATCTTAACCCTAAACTAAACATAACCCTAATCGTAAACCTAAAGTAATTGTAACCCTAATCCTAACCATAACACTAACCCTAACTCTAACCTCACATCGTAAACCTAACCCTAAACATAACTGAAACCCTAACTTAAACCATATCGCTAAACCTAACCCTAACCTTAACTTTAACCCTAAACTCTTATCCTAACCCTGATCATTACCCTAACATAACCCTAAGCCTAACCCTAACCATAAACCTAACCCTAACCAGAACTATAGCCATAACACTAACCCTAACTTTAACATAACCCTAACCCTAACCCTAACCTTAACAATAAACCCTACAACCCTAACCCTAACACTAAACCTGACCCTCACCCTAAACCCTAACCCTAATCCTAAACATAACTGTATCCTAACCCAAAGTATAAAGATAAACCTAACAATAACCATAACCCTAAGTCTAACCGTAACCCTGACTCTAACCCTAACCCTTAACGTAACCATAACCTTAAACCTAACACTAATTCTAACTCTAAACTCGTACCCTAACACAAAAATCTAACCTTAACCCTAACAGTAACGTTAACCCTAACCCTAACAGTAAACCTAACCCTAAATCCTAAACTTCACCCTATCCATTACCATAACCTAACCCTAAACCTAACCCTAATCATAAACCTAAACCAGACTGATATCGTAAACATAGCCATAACACTAACACTAACACTAATCCTAATTCTAACCTCTTACATTAATCCTAACCCTAACCATAACTCTAAATTTTACAATAACAATAATCTTAACCTTAACCCCTTACCCAAACCTAACCCGAACCCTAATTTAACTCTGAAGGCAACTCTAACCCTAACACTAACACTAAATCAAACCCAAACTTAAACGTAAACCTAACACTAACCCTAAAACCTAAACTTAAACCTAACCCAGAACCTAACCGTTTATCTAAAGCTAATCCTAACCCTAATTCTAACCTTAACCCTAAATTTACACTAAGAATATCCCAAAATCTAAACTCATACCCTAACCTTAACCCTAAGACTAATGCCAACCTTAACCTTTACAGTAAACCTAAACGAAACCCTAACCTTAATCTAACCCTAAACCTAACACTAAACCCTATAACTACTCCTAACTCTAACTCTAAAAATAAAAGTAAAGTAACCTAAACCCTAATTCTATGGCTAACACAAATCCTAACCCTAACCTCTTATTCTACCGCTAACCCTAACCCTAACCCTAAATTTTACACTCACAATAACCCTAACTTTAACCACTGACACTAAACCTATCCCTAACCCTAATTTAAATTTAAAACTAACTCTAACCCTAAGCCTAATGCTAAATCTAAACAAAATCTTAAACGTAACCTTAACACTAACCCTAACCCAGATCCTAAACTTTAATCTAAAGATAATCCTAACTCTAATTCTAACTATAATCCTAAAATTATACTTAGAATAACCCGAATTCTAAGAGCGTACCCTAACCCTACACCCAAGCCTAATGTTAACTTTAACACTAACAGTAACCCTAACCCTAAACCAAACCCTAACTCTAACCCTATACTAATACTAATTCTAACTCTAAACTCTTACCCTAACACTAACCCTAATCTTAACCCTAACCTAAACTTAACCCTAACCGTAACCTTAAAATAATCCTAACCCTAATCCTAACCCTAACACTAATGCTAAATCTAACCTCATACCCTAACCCTAAACCTAAACATAACTGTAACCCTAACACAATCCACAACAATAAATCTAACCATAACATTACCTATAAACCTAATCCTAAGCCTAAAAAACTCTAACATTAAAACCTAAAGCAAGCCCAAGCCATAACCCAAACACTAAATTTTACACTAACAATGACCCTAACCTCCACTCCTGAACCTAAACCTATCCCAAACCCTAATTTAACTCTAAAACTACCTCTAAGCCTAACCTTAACCCTTAATCTAACCAAACCTTAAACATAACACTAACACTAAACATAACCCAATTCCTAACCCTAAATCTAAAGCTAATCCTAACCCAAATTCTAACCCAATCCTAAATTTAAAATAAGAATAACCCAAACTCTAACCCATACCATAAACCTAAACTTAAAATTAATGCTTAACTTAAACTCAACAGTAACCCTAATTGTAACACTAAACTTAACCCTAACCCTAAAGGTAAATCTAACTCTAACTCTAACCCTAACCCTAACACTAACCTTAAAGTAAACCTAACCCTAACCCTAACACTAACCCTAACACTAATACTAACTCTAAACTCTTACCCTAATCCTGAACCTAACCTTAACTCTAACCTAAACTTAAATCTAAACATATGCCTAAAGTAATCCTAAACCTAACCCTAGCCCTAACCCTTATCGTAAGGCTAACCCTAACCCTAACACTAAGCCTAAACATAACCCTAACGTGAAACCCTAATCCTAACACTAACAATATATCCTAAACCTCACCCTAACAATTAGACTAATCTAACCCTAAGCCTAACCCTAACCATAACCCTAAACCTAACACTAATCCTAATTCTTACCTCTTAGCCTAACACTAACCTTAAACATAACTGTAACTCTAACTGAAACAAAAGGCTAATCTTAACCCTAACGCTACCACTAACCCTAAGCCTAACCCTAAACCAAACCTTAAGGTAACCCTAACCCTAACCTTAACACTAATCCTAACTCTAAATTCATACTCTAACCCTAAGATGAAGCCTAACAGGATCCTGAACCCTAACCCAGCCTAACCCTAACCATAACCCTAAACCTAACCCTATTCCTAATATTAATGAAACCTGAACCCTAACCCTAACCCTAACCCTAACAATAATAAACCTATCCCTAACCTAACATTAAACCTAAGTCTAAACTCTTATCCTAACCCTAACACTAAAATTAACCCTTAACAGTAACCATAACCATAACCCTAACCCTAAACCTAAACTTAAGCTAACCCTAATTGTAACCCTAACTTTAACACTAATCCCAACTCTAACCACTTACCCTAACCGTAACCCTAAATCTAACATTAAATTTTACACTAACAATGACCCTAAACATAAACCCTAACCCTAAACCTAACACTCATCCTAACACTACTCCTAACTCTAAAATCTTACCTTAACCTAAACCTAACCTTACCCATAACAATAACCCTCAACCTAACGCTAAACCTAAACTCTAAACCTAAACCTAACCCTAAGCTTAACCCTAACATTAACATAACCCTAACCCTAATCCTAATTCTAAAACAAATCCTATCTCTAAACTCTTACCTTAACACTAACAGTGATCTCAACCCTAACGTAAACTTAAACTTAACCCTAACTATAATCCTAAACCTAACCCTAAAGTTAACATAACCCTCACCCTTACCCAAAACCTAACACTAATCTTAACTCTAAACTCTTACCCTAATTCTATCCCTAAACTTAACCCTAAACTCAACTTAACCCTAACCGTAACCTTAAAATAACCCTAACACTAATCCAAAACTAAACTCTTGCCCTGAGCCTAACCCTAAACATAACTGTAACCATAACCCAACGCATAACTTTATACCTAAATCGAACCCTAACCTTAACCTTAACCCTAACACTAATCCTAACACTAAACTCTTACCTTAAACGTAACCCTAAATTTGACCCTAACCTAAATCTAACACTAAACCTAACCATAACCCTAAGCCTAACCCTAACCCTGAACCAACCTCTAAACCTTATGTCTAAACTAAAACCTAAAAATAACCCTAAAACTAACTCTAACAATAACCCTAACTTTAACTCTAAACTAATCCTAACCCTAATTCTAACCTTAACACTAATCCCAACTCTAACATCTTATCCTAAACATGACCCTAAACATACTTATTACCCTAAACCAACACATAACGCTATACCTAAACCTAACACTAACCCTAAACCTAAACCTAACCCTAACCCTAACATA
>NW_011889046.1:777507-784849 GCF_000151845.1 Pteropus vampyrus
AACCCTAACCCTAACATAACCCTAACTCTACCCCTAACCCTAACACTAATCCTAACTCTAATCTCTTACCCTAACCTTAACCGTATCATTAAAATTAATCTAAACATAACAATAATCCTAACCCTAAATTAATCCTAAACCTAATCCTAACCCTAACACTAATCGTAAGTCAAACCTCTTACTCTAACCCTAACCTTAAACATAAATGTATCCCTAACCCAAACCATAACGCTAAAACTAACACGAAACCTAATATTAACCCTAAATCTAACCGAAATCTTAAACGTAATCCTAACCCTAAACCTAACCGTAACCTTAAATTAATCCTAACTCTAAATCTAAAGCTAACCCTAAACCTAATACTAACCTTAAACCTTAATTTACACTAAGAATAGCCCTAACCCTAAACTCATACCTTAACCCTAACACAAAACCTAAAGCTATTCTTAACTGTAAGAGTAAACCTAAATCTAAAACTATCCCTATCCCCAACTCCATACCTAACCCTGACCCTAACCTAAACCTAACCCTAAAATTAACCCTAATCTAAACCTAGCACTATTCCAAACCCTAACACTAATCCTAACTCTAACCTCTTACCATAAACCTAACGCTAAACATAAATCTAACGCTAACCCAACCCTCAACGCTAAACCTAACCCTAACCCTAAACTTAACACTAAAACTGACCCTAACCTTAACAATATTCCTAACTCTAACACTATTCCTAACTCTAACCTCTTACCCTAAACCTAAAGCTAAACATAACTCTAACCCTAACCCAAATCAGAAGGCTAAACCTAACCCTTACCCTAACACTAAACCTAAACCCTAATCCTAACCGTAACCCTAAACCTAACCCAACCCTAACACTAAAACTAACCCTGACCCTAACTCTAAACTAATCCTAACCATAATCCTAACCCTAATAATAATACTAACACTAAACTCTTACCCTAACCCTAACCCTAAACTAATCCTAATCCTAATCCTAACACTAACACTAATATTAACTCTAACCTCTTACCCTAACTCTAACATTAAACATAACTGCCACCCCAAATCGAACATAACACTAATCTTAACCCTACTCTAACACACAGCTAAGGCTAACACCAGCCCTATACCTAAACCCTATACCTAACCCTAACCCTAATCATAACCCCAAATTTTACAGTAATAATAACCCTAAAATTAACCCCAGACCCTTAACCTAACTAACGCTAATTAAACTCTAAAACTAACTCTAACTCCAACGCTATTTCTAAATCGATACGAAAACTTAAACATAATCATAACACTATCCCTAAACTAATCCTAACCCTGATCTTTACACTATCCTAACACTAACTCTAAGCTCTTACCCTAAACCTAACCCTGAACATAACAGTAAACCTAACCCAAACCATAATAATAAAACTAACTCTAATCCTACCCTAACCCTAAGACTAATGCTAACCCTAACCCTAAACCTTAAACCAAACCCTAACCCTAATTTAACTCGAAAACTAACTCTAACTCTAACCCTAACCCTAATCCTAAACCAAACCTTAAACTTAACCCTAATTCTAACCCTAACTGAGAACCTAAACCTAAGTATAAAGCTTATCCTAACCCTAATTCTAACCCAAACCATAAATTTTACACTAAGAGAAACAGAACGCCAACACCCTATCCTAACCCTAACCTGAAACCTAATGCTAACCTTAACCTTAAATGCAACCCTAACCCTAACCTAACCATAACCTAACCTGGTCCCAAACCCTAACCCTAAACTTAACCCTAACTCTAAACCCATACCCTAAACCTAAACGTAAACATAAACGTAATGCTAAACTTAAGCCTAACAGTAAAATTAACGCTAATTCTAAACTATTCCTAACCCTAATCCTAACTCTAACATATTACCCAAACATTAACCCTAACATAACTGTAACCTTAACGCAAACAATAACACTAAACCGAACCCTATCCCTAACCCTAAAACCTAACTCTAACCCTAATTCTAATCCTAACCCTAACCATAACAGTAAAACTAACTTAACCATAACCCTAAACTAAACCTAACACTAATCCTAACACTAATATTAATATTAACTCTAACCTCTTACCCTACCCTAATGGTAAACATGACTTGAACCTAACCCAATACTTAACCTTAACCCTAAACCTAACACCAACCCTAACCTGAAAACCTAAACCTAACCCTAACCCTAACCCTAACCCTATATAATTATAAAATTAACTCTAACACTAACATAACACTAAATCTAACACAAACCTGAAATGTAACCCTAACATTAACCCTAATTGAGATCCTAACTCTAAATCTGAAGCTATCCTAAACTTAATTCTAACCCTAACGCTAAATTTTACAACAAGAATAACACAAACTCTAACCCAATGCCGTAACCGTAACCCAAATCCTAATGCTAACCTTAACCCTAACATTATCCCTAACCTGAAACCTAAAATAAACCCTAAACCTAACCTTAAACATAATCCCATACACTAACCCTAACCCCATACCTTAACCCTAACCCTAAACCTAAGGCTAAACTTAACCTTAACAATAACCCTAATCGTAACTCTAACCATAACCCTAACCCTAACCCTAACTCTATCCCTAATGTTAATCTCAACCTAACCCTAATCCTAACCCTAATCCTAACTCTAAATTATTACCCTAAAAGTAACCCTAAATTTAACCCTAACCTAAACCTAACCCTAACACTAACACTAACCCTAAGGCTTACCATACACGACCTAACACTAACCCTAAGGCTAACCATAACCCTAACCCTAACACTAACCTTAAACCCATACCCTAACCCTACTCCTAAATGTAAGGGTAATCTTAAGTCTAACAATAAACCAAACCCTATCTCTAACCCTAACACTAACACTAATCCTAACCCTGAACCCTAACCGTAACCCTAACGATAACTCTAAAACTATCCCTAAAACTAAAAGTTACTGTAACCCTAAACCTAACCCCAACTCTAATCCTAACCGTAACTCTAAACCCTAACCTCATTGCTAACCCTAACCTAAACCTAAACCTAAACTAATCCTAACCCTAATCGTAACAATAACATTAATCCTAACTCTAACCTCTTCACCTAACCCTAACCCTAACCCTAATCCTAACTTTAACCTTAACCCTAAACATAACTCTAATCCCTAACTTAACACTAATCCAAACCCTAACTCTAAACTTAACCCTAACTTTAACACTAAACCTAAACATAACTCTAATCCCTAACCCTAGCCCTCACCCTATTCCAAACCCTAACCCTAACCCTAACCCTAATCACAAACCTACCCCTAAACTAAACCTAATTTGAATCCTAACTGTAGTCCTATTCCTAAACCTAAACCTAACACTGACCCTAAACCTACCCTAACAATAACTCGTAGTCGAAATTTAAACTAACAATAACTCTAACACAAACTCCTTACCCTAAACCTAACTCTAATACTAACTTTAACATTACCATAACCCTAAACCTAAACCTAACCATAACCTTAATTCTAGCAGTAACCCCAACTCTATCCCTACCCTAAGAATAGCCCTAACCTCCTAACACTAACCTAACTCTAAACCAGATCTTAACACTAAAACTAAATTTAATCCTAACCGTAAATCTTCTCCTAACCCTAACAATAAAACTAACCCTAAATTATTCACTAGCAATAACTATAACTGAAATCCCTTGCACTAATATTAACCCTAAACCTAAAGCTAAACCTAACTCTTAAACCACCTAAAAATAACCCGAACTCTAGTGATAACCATAATCCTACCGCTATACCAAACCTAACTCAAACTCTAACGGTAATCTTACCCCTAAACGTAACCCTAACCGGGACCGTAAACCTAAAGCATAACCCTACCCTAACACTACCATTAACTCTGAAATTAACCCTAAAATTAAAACTAATCCGAACCCGAATTCTAACTCTAACACAAATATTAATCCTAACCCTAAATTATAAATTAAAATGGACCCTAGCCATAACCCATTACACTAACCCTAACCCAAAACCTAATGCTAATCCTAACGTTAATACGAACCCTAACTCTAACCCTAACCTAACGCTAACCCGAATCCGAACCCGAACCCTACGCTAAACCCTAAAACTAACCCTAACCCTAACCCTAACCTTAACATGACCCTAAAACTAATGCTAACCCTAACACTAATCCTAACTATAAACTCTTACCCTAAACCTAACCCTAACCTAAACACTAACAGTAAACCTAATCTGAACGCTAACCCTAACCCTAAGCCTAACACTAATCCTAATCTTAACCTTAAACCATTCCCTAACCCTAACACTAATCCTAACTCTAAATTCTTACCCTAACCCACACCCTAACCTTAACCATAACCTAAACTTAAATGTAACCGTAACCCTAAAGGAATCCTAACTTTATTTCTAAACCTAACACAAATCCTCTCTCTAACATCATATCCTAACATTAACCCTAAAATAACTGTAACCCTAAACCAAACCAAAATGCTAAACCTAATCCTAAAGCTAACCCTAACACTAACCATAAGCCTAAAACCAAACCTAACCATAAACCCTAAACCTAACACTATCTCTTACTCAAAACCTAAATTTTTCACTAAAAGTAATCCTAACATTACCGACTGAACTTAAACGTAACCCAAACCATAATTTAACCCTAAAACTAACTCTAACCCTACCCTAACCCTAAATATTACCAAAACCTTAAACTTAAACCTAACACTAACCCTATCACACATTCTAACCCTAAATCTAAAGCTAATCCTAACTGCAATTCTAAACATAAACCTAAATTTTACAATAACCGTAACCCTAATCGGAAAACCTAAACTTAACTCTAATCGTAATGATAACCTTAACCCTAACAGTAACACTAAATTTGACCAACTCTAAACCTAAACTTAACCCTAACAGTAACCCTAACCCTAACACTAATCCTTACTCTAACCTATCCCTAAACCTAACTCTAAACCTAAACCAATCCCTAACCCCAAACCTTACCCTAACCCTAATCCTAACCTTAACATAACCCTAATCCTAAACCTAACCCGAACACTAATCCTAACTCTAAATTCTTGCCCTAACCCTAACCGTAACTTAACACTAATAATAACCCTAACCCTAAACCATAAAACCTAAACCTAACCCTAACCTAACCCTATACTTAAAGTAACCCAAATCCTAACTCTATGGCTAACACTAATCCAATCTCTAACCTCTAACTCTATCCTTAACCCTAACACTAAACCTAAATTTCACACTAACAATAAGACTAAACTTAACCCCTGACCCCAAACATAACCCTAACCCTAATTCAACTCTAAAATTAACACTCATCCTAAAGCAAACCCTATGTCTAACCAAAAGCTTAAACATAAACCCAACACTAACCTTAAGCAAGATTCCAACCCTAAAAATAAAACTATTCCTAACCTTAATTCTAACAATAAACCAAATTTTAAGTAAGAATAACCCTAACTCTAAACCTAAACCTAACGCTAATCCTGACCAAAACAGTAAACCTAATCTTAACCCTAACCCTATCCCTAAGCGTAACCATAACCCTAACCCAAACACTTAACCTAACCCAAACCTAAACCTAACCTTAACCCTAAGCCTAATACTAACCTTAACTTATCCTAACACTAACACCAATCCTAACTCTAAACTATTAACCTAACCCTAAACCTAAGCTTAACCCTAACAGTAACCCTAACTCTAACCCTAACCTAACCATAAACATACACCTAAACCCTAACTCTAACACTAACCCTAACACTAAAGCTAATTCAAACTTTTTAGCCAAACCCTAACTCTAACCTTAACCCTAACCTAAACTTAACCCCTACCGTAATAGTAAACTAATTCTAACCCTAATTCTAACCCTAACACTAATCCTAACTCTAACCTCTTACCGCAAACCTAATGCTAAACATAACTATAACGATAAACCAACCATAATTCTAACCTAATCCAACCGTAATTATGACAATAACCCTTATCATAACAAAACCTTAACCCTAAACCCTAAAGCTAACCCTAACCTTAAACCTAAATCTGCCCTTAACGTAACCCTAACTCTAACACTAATCCTAACACTAAATCTAACTCTAAACTCTTACCCTAACTCTAAGCCTAAAGTTAAAAATAACAGTAACCTTAATACTAAACCTAAACCTAATCCTAACACTAAGACCTAACCCAGTTCTAACCCTAAACTTAACGTAACCCTAACACTAACTCTAACGCTAACACTAATCCGAACTCTAAACTTACTCTAACCCTAACCATTAAGCTAACCCTAAATTTTACACTTACAATAACCCAAACCTTAACCCTGAACCCAAATATAACGCTAACCCTAAATTAGCTTTAAAACTAACTCTAAGCATAATCCGAACCTTAAATCTACCGCAAACCTTAATGTAACCCTAACAGTAACCCTAACCCAGATTCTAAACATGAATCTAAAGCTAATCCTAACCCGAATTCTAGCCCTCCCCATAAATTTTACACTAAGAATAAACCTAACCCTAAGCCTTACTCAAATCTTAACCCTAACTCTAATTTAACCCTAGCCCTAACCCTAACCCTATCCCTAACCCTAATCCTAACCCTAAACCTAACCCTAACACTAATCCTAACCCTAACCTAACCTTAACAAAACCCTAACCATAACCCTAAATTTAATCCTGATACTAATCCTAACACTAAACTCTTACCATAACTTTAACCCTAACCATAACCATAATGTAATCTTAACCCTAAACATAACTAAAACTAATCCTAAACTTAATCCTAACCCTAACATTTATCCTTACTCTAACCTCATGCCCTAACCCTACCCCTATCATAACGGTAAAACTAACCCAAACTATAACGCCAAACCTAACCATAACTCTAACCATAACCCTAAAACTAACCCTAACCCTAACCCTTTATGTAAAACTAACCCTAATCCTAACCCTAACCTAAATTTTACACTAAGAATAACCCTAACCTTAACCTCTGAGCCCAAACCTAACCCTAACCAGAAATTGAAACTAAAACTAACTCTAATACTAACACTAAAACTAAATATAACCCAAACCTAAACGTAACCCTAACACTAACCATAACCCAGATCGTAACCCTAAATCTGAGCTAAACCTAACCCTAATTTTAATCCTAACCCTAAATTTTATAGTAATAAAAAGCCTAACTCTTAGCCCATACCCTACATTTTATCCTAAACTTAAAGCTAAACTTAACCCTAACAGTAATCCTAAACCTAACCCTAACCCTAACCCTAACTTAACCTTAA
>NW_011889046.1:784899-803242 GCF_000151845.1 Pteropus vampyrus
CCTAACCCTAACCCTAACCCTAAATCTAAACCAAAGCTTAAACATAACTTTAACACTAACCCTAACCCTGATACTAAACCTAAATCTAAACCTAATTCTAAACCTAATTCTACACCAAACCTTAAATTCTACAATAAGAATAACCCAAACCCTAATCCCATACCCGAACCCTTAACCTAACCTAATGCATACCTTAACACAAACAGCAACCCTAACACTAACCCTAAAAATAACCTAACCTTAACGTAAACCTAACCATAATCCTAACCCTAAATCTAACCGAAACCTAACACTAACCTTTACCAAGTTCTTCCCCTAAATGTAAAGCTATACTTAACCCTATTTCTAACCCAAACCCTTAATTTACACTAAGACTAACATGAACTCTAAACCCATTCCTAATCCTAACCCTAACCGTAACCTTAATCCTAACACTAAATCCTAACCCTAAACCTTAACACTAAACCTAACCCTTTCCCTAACCTAACCCTAAACCTAAGCCTAACTCCAACTCTAACCTAACCTCAATGTAATCCTAATGCTAAGCCTAACGCTAAATTTTATACTAACACTAGCTAACTTCAACCCCTAACCCAAAACCTAAGCCCAACCTAATTTAACTCTAAAACCTACTCTAACTTTAACCCTAATCTAAACTCTAACCGAAACCTAAAACATAATCCTAACGCTCACACTAACCCAGATCTTAACTCTAAATCTAAAGCTAATCATAAACTTAATTCTAACCCTAAACCTCAATTTTATACTAAGAATAACTCTAACCCTAACCCCATATCCTAACCCAAATCTAAACCTAATGCTAACCTTAACACTAACAGTAACACTAACCCTAACCCTAACCGTAACCCTATCCCTAACTTAAACTTAACTTAACCCTAAGCCTAACCCTAACCCTAAGCCTAACCCTAACCAAAACCCTAACCCTAAACCTAACCCTAACCCTAAACCTAACCATAACCCTAACCCTAACCCAACACTAAACCTAAGCCTAAACATAACACTAATCCTAAATCTAACCACTTATCCTAACCCTAACCCTAACTCTAACATTAACGCTAACACTCATCCTAACGAAAAAACTAAAGCTATTCCTAACCCTAATGCTAACCCTAACCCTAACGGTAACCCATAAGCCTAACCTTAACCTTATCCCTAATCTTAACCCTAACCTTAAACCTAACCCTAAACTTTACACTAACATTAACCCTAACTTTAACACCTTACCCTGAACCTAATCCTAAGCCTTAATTAATTCTAAAACTAACTCTAACCCGAACCCTAACCCTAAAACTAAAGCAAATCCTAAACCTATTTCGAACCCTAACTCTAAATTTTACATTAACAATAACCCTAATCCTAATGCCTTACCCTAATGGTAACCCTAAACCTAACACAAACCCTAATCCTAACCCTCATCCTAAACTAAACCAAACATAACACTTGCCGTAACCTAACCTTAACACTAACTCTAATCCTAAATATAAACTCTTATTCTACCCTAACTCTAACCCTAACTCTACCCCTACCTAAATCTAACCCTAACCCTAACCCTAACATAACCCCAAACATATAACTAACTCCAACAATAATCCTATCTCTGGCCTCTTAACCTAACCCTAACCCTAATGGAAACCAAAAATGAGATTAACACTAACACTAACCCTTATCCTAACCCTGACCCTAATCATAAAACTAAAGTTAATCCAAAACCTAATTCTAACCCTAAGCCTAACAATAAACCTAACCCTAAATTTTAAATTAACAATAAGTCAACATGAACCCTGTACCCTAAACCTAACCGTAACCCTAACTCTAACTCTAAAACTAACCCTAATCATAATCCTAACCTAAACATAACCCTAACCCTAAACATAATCATAAACCTAACACTAAATTAAACCTAACCCGAAACCTAACGATAACCCTAACGCTAACCTAACCGTAAATCTAAAACTAACATTAACTCTAATCCTAACTCTAACCTCTTACACTAACACTAACCCAAACACTAACCCTAACCCTAACCCTAATGCTAACCATAACCCTAACCTTATCCCTAATCTAACCTAAACCTAACCCTAACACTAACCCTAACCATAAAGCTACCACTAAACTAAACCTAACTTGAACCCTAACGGTAATCCTATCCCTGAACGTAACCCTAATCTTGTCCTTAACCCTAAAACTAAAGATTATCGTAATCGTAATTCTAAACCTATCCCTTACACTAACCTAACCATAAATTTAATATTAACAATAACTATAACCCTACGCCCTTAACCTATACATAATCCTAAGTCTAATTTAACTCTAAAACTAACCCTAACCCTAACATTAACCCTAATCCTTAACCTAACTCTAAATCTAAAGCTATTCCTAATCCTAATTCTACCCCTAACACTAACACTAACATAATCCTGATCTTAACTCTAAAACTAAAGCTAATCCTAACTTAATTCTAAAACTAACTCTAAATTATCCACTAATAATAACCCTAACATTAACCTCTTACCTTAACCCGAACCTTAAACATAATGCTAACACTAAACCTAACACTAATTCTAACCCTAACCCTAAACACAATCCTGACCTAACACTAATCCTAACAGTAACCTCTTACTCTAAACTAAACCATAACCTTAACACTAATCTAAACCTAAGCCTAACCCTAACCCTAACTATAACCCTAACCTAACCCAAAACCTAAACCTAACTATAAACTAATCCTAACTCGAAATTCTAACACTAACTCTAACACTAACCATAACCCTGAACCTAATCTTGAAAGTAAAGATAACACAACGCTAATTCTAACCCTAACCCTAATAATAACTTTAACACAAAATTTAAACTAACAATAACCCTGACTCTAATTCCTTACCTGAAACCTAACCCTAACCTTAACTATAACTCTAAAACTGACTCTAACCCTAACCCTAACCATAACATTAAACCTAACCCTGATCCTAATCCTAAAACTAAAGTTATCCTAACTGTACACGAACAATAACCCTAAACCTAATTTCTTAGAAAAAACCTAACCCTAAAAGTAACCCTAACACGAACTCTAAACCTATACTAAACCTAACACTAACACTTACACTAACCTTAACCCTAACCCTAACCCTAGCCCTAACCATCATGCTAACCTTAACCCTAGTTCTAACACTAACACTAATGCCTAACAATTAACCAAACCCTAAGACTAAATATATCGTCAACCATAACCACTAACCTTAAAACTAACACTAAACCTAACCCTACTCCTAAACCTAACCCTAACCCTAACCTAATCCAAAACCTAACTCTAACCCAAATACTAATCCTAAATCTAACCACTTACCCTAACCCCAACCCTTTCCCAAACAATAATACTAAACCTAACACTAACTCTAACCCAAACCTAAACCAAACCCTAATCCTAACCCTAACTTAAACCTAACCCTCACCCTAAATGTAACCCTAACCATGATCCTTACCTTAAAACTAAAGTTAATCCTAACCCTAATTCTAACCCTAACCCTAACAATAACCCTAACCCTAAATTTTAAACATACAATAACCCTAAACCTAAACCCTTATCCTAAACCTAATCCTAAATGTAACTTTAAGTCTAAAACTAATCCTAACCATGACCCTAACGTTAATCAGAACCCTGATCCTAACCTTAAAAATAACATAATGCTAACCATAATTCTAAACCTAACCCTAACAATAACCGTAACACTGATTCTAATCCTAAGTCTAAAGCTTATCCTAACCGTAATTCTAACCCTAACCCTAAATTTTACACTAATAATAATTATAAACATATCTCCTTACCTTATCCCTAATCCTAAACTTAAAACTAGAGCTAATAATAACCCTAATTCTAAACCTAACAGAGACACTAACCCTAACCATGACCCTAACCCAAAAACCAAAGCTAATTCTAACCCTAACTCTAAATCTAACCATAAATTTTATACTAACAATAACCCTAAACCTAACCCTTACTCTAAAAAGAACCCGAAATTTAAAGCTGACCCTAACTGTAACACTAAACCTAACTCAAACACTAAACATAAACCTACCCCTAAAATAAACCTAACCTGAACACTAACGGTAACACTAACCATAAACTAACCGTGACTTTAACCCTAACATTAATTCTAAAAGTAAATGTAACATAATCCTAAACTTAACCGCTTACCTTAACCCGAACCCTAAACCAAACCCTAAACCTAAAGCTATCCGCAACCCTAACACAATCCCTAACCCTAACCCAAACCATAACCATAACCCAAACCTAAACCAAACCCTAATCCTAACCCTAACTTAAACCTAACCCTCACCCTAAATGTAACCCTAACCATGATCCTTACCTTAAAACTAAAGTTAATCCTAACCCTAATTCTAACCCTAACCCTAACAATAACCCTAACCCTAAATTTTAAACATACAATAACCCTAAACCTAAACCCTTATCCTAAACCTAATCCTAAATGTAACTTTAAGTCTAAAACTAATCCTAACCATGACCCTAACGTTAATCAGAACCCTGATCCTAACCTTAAAAATAACATAATGCTAACCATAATTCTAAACCTAACCCTAACAATAACCGTAACACTGATTCTAATCCTAAGTCTAAAGCTTATCCTAACCGTAATTCTAACCCTAACCCTAAATTTTACACTAATAATAATTATAAACATATCTCCTTACCTTATCCCTAATCCTAAACTTAAAACTAGAGCTAATAATAACCCTAATTCTAAACCTAACAGAGACACTAACCCTAACCATGACCCTAACCCAAAAACCAAAGCTAATTCTAACCCTAACTCTAAATCTAACCATAAATTTTATACTAACAATAACCCTAAACCTAACCCTTACTCTAAAAAGAACCCGAAATTTAAAGCTGACCCTAACTGTAACACTAAACCTAACTCAAACACTAAACATAAACCTACCCCTAAAATAAACCTAACCTGAACACTAACGGTAACACTAACCATAAACTAACCGTGACTTTAACCCTAACATTAATTCTAAAAGTAAATGTAACATAATCCTAAACTTAACCGCTTACCTTAACCCGAACCCTAAACCAAACCCTAAACCTAAAGCTATCCGCAACCCTAACACAATCCCTAACCCTAACCCAAACCATAACCATAACCCTAACACAAACCTAAACTCTAAAACTGAACCTAAGCCTAAAACTAAAGTGAATCCTAGCCCTAATTCTAACCCTAACTCTAATACTAACCCTAACCCTTAATTTTACACTACAAATAAACCTAAACAACCCCTGACCCAAAACCTAAACTTAACCCTAAATTTAACTCTAAAACTAACCCTAAACATAACCTAAACCCTAAGCATAACCCTAACTTAAACCTAACCTGAACCCTATCAGTAACCCTAATACTAACCTAACCATAAACAAAATGCTAAACCCTAACCCTAAAACTAACCCCTTATTGTAACCCTAACCCTAACAATAACCATGATCCTAACACTAAAACTAAAGCTAATCCTAAATCTACCACTAACGCTAACCCTAACCTTAACTCTATCCTCTCACACTAAACCTAACCCTAAACCTAAAGCCAAATCTAACTTTAATAATCACCCTAACTCTAATTTTAACTCTAATCTAAACCAAACCCTAACCCTAACATTAACCATACACTTAACCCTAAGCTAAATAGAACCTGAATCTAAATCTAACCCTAACACTAAACCCAAACCTAACCCAAACCTAACCATAACACTAAGACTAACATTAATCCCAACTATAACATCTTACCCTAAAACTAAACCTACCCGTATACGTAAACATAATCCTAACTCTAACCCAAATCCTAAACCTAAAGCTAACTCTAAACCTAATCCTGTATCTTAACCCTAACCCTAACCCTGTATCTAACGCTAAAACTAAAGCTAATCCTTACCCTAATTCTAACCTTAAACCTAACACTAACCCTAAGCCTAAATTTTATACTAATAATAACCCTAACCCTAAACTACATCTCATACCTTAACCCTAACCCTAAACCTAACGCCAATCTTAACCCTAACATAATAATAACACTAAAACTAACTAACCCGAACACTAACGAAAACCCTAAATTTAACCCTAAACCTAAAGCCAAATCTAACTTTAACAATCACCCTAACCCTAATTTTAACTCTAATCTAAACCAAACCCTAACCCTAACATTAACCATACCCTTAATCCTAAACTAAACAGAACCTGACTCTAAATCTAACACTAACACTAAACCCAAACCTAACCCTAATCCAAATTCTAAACCTAATCCTAACCGTAACCCTAACCCTAACCCTAAACCCTAAACCCTAACCCTAACCCTAACCCTAACCCTAACCCTAATCCTAACCCGAACCCTATCATAACGCTAACCCTAACACTAACCCTAACCCTACTTAACCCTAAACCAATCACTAAACCTACTACTAATCCTAACACTTAACTCTTACCCTAACCTTAACCCTAACATAAACTTAAAGCTAACTGTAAGCCTAAAATAATCCTAAACCTATTCCAAACCATAAAACTAATCCTAACTCTAACATCACATCATAACCTGTCCCGAAAGATAACTGTAATCAAAATTCAAACCATAACACTAAGACTAAAACTAAATGTACCTCTAATCCTAAACCTAACACTATCCCTAACACTTATCGTAACCCTAACACTAAAGCTAACCCTAACACGAATCCTAACTCTAAACTCTTACCCTAACCCTAACCTTAACCTTAACCTTAATCCTAACCATAACCCTATGCTAAATCTAACCCTCAATCTAACCCTAACACGAATCCTAACTCTAAACTCTTACCCTAACCCTAACCTTAACCTTAACCTTAATCCTAACCATAACCCTATGCTAAATCTAACCCTCAATTTAACGCTAACAATAACCTTAACCTTAACCCCTGACGCTAAACCTAACCCTGACCATAATTTAACTTTAAAACTACTCCAAACCTAACCCTAATCCTAAATCAAACCAAAACCTTAAATGTAACCCTAACACGAACACTAACCCAGAACCTAACCCTAAATCTAAAGCTAAAATTAACCCTAATTCAAACCCTAAAACTAACCGTAACCCTAACCCTATCATTAATCCTAACTCTAAAATCTTACCCTAAAACTAAACCTACCCTTATACCTAAGAGTATCCGTAACCCTAACCTTAACCCACACCCTAATCCTTACCATAATCTAACCCCAAATTTAAGCCTAACCCAACAATAACCCTAACCCTAACCCTAACTCTAACCCTACTTTAACCATAAGCCTAACAGAACCAGAACACGAAATTGTAAACCAAACCCTAACCCAAACCTTAATTCTAAACCTAACCCTAACCTTAACGTAACCCGAACCCTAACTGTAAACCTAACGCTAATCCTAACACTAAATTCTTACCCTAACCCTAAGCCTAACTTTAACTCTAATAGTAACCATAACCCTAACCCTAAGACAACCCTTAACATAACTCTAACCCTAACACGAACACTAACACTAAACTAACTCTAACCTCTTACCCTAACCCTAACCCTAACCTAAAGAGTAGTGCTAAACATAACCCTAACCCTAACACTAAGTCTAACCATAATCCTAACGCTAAACCAGAACCTTAAACCGAACCCTACCCTAAGCCAACCACTAACACTAATCCTAACTCTAAACTCTTGCCCTAAGCCTAAAAGTATCGCTAACCCTAACCTTAATCCTAAACCTAACCCTAAAACTAACCCGAATCCCAACGCTAAACCCTAAGCCTAACCCTAACCATAACCCTACTATAAAACTAATTCTAACTGTAAACTATTACCCTAATCCTAAACTTAACCTTAACCTTAACCATAACCTATACTTAACCCTATCCAAAATCCTGACAAATCCTAATCTTAACACTAATTCTAAATCTAATCTCTTACCTTAACCCAAACCCTAAACTTCCTGTAACCCTACCCCTAACAGTAACCTAATCCTAACCCTACCCTAAACCTAACTCTAACCATAAACCCTTACTCTAACCATAACCTTAACATAAACATAACCATAACCCTAACTCTAACAGTAATCTTAACTTTAATATCTTGCCCTAACCATAAACCTAAACCATCCCCTAAAGTTTACACTAACAATAACCCTAACCTTAATCCCTCACTGAACCTAATCCTAACCCTAATATAACTTTAAAACTAACTCTAGTCTTAATCCGAACACTAAATCTAATGCAAATTTAAAACTAAACCTAACAGTAACCATAAACCAGATTCTATACCTAAATTTAAAATACTCCTAACCCCAATTCTAAACCTAACCCTAAATTTTACAATAAGAATAACTCGAACCCTAAGCGCATATCCTAAAAATGACCCTAAACCTAAGGCTAATCTTAATACTAACAGTAACCCACACCCAAACCCTAACCCTAACCCTAACCCTAAACCTAACCCTAAACCTAAAAATAACCCTAACACTTATCTTAACCTTAACCCTAACCCTTACCCTAACACTAAATCTAACCCTAAACTCTTACCCTAACCCTATCTCTAACCTTAACCGTAACCTAAACGTAATCCTAACCATAACCCTAAACTAATTCTTACACTATTCCTAACCCTAACACTAATCCTATGTCTAACATCATATCCTATCACTAAATATAACCCTAAACCTTACACAAACCGTAACGCTAAAACTAAACCTACGCCTAACCCTAACTCTAAACCTAACCCTAAGCCTAATATCAACCCTATCTCTAAATCCTAAACCGAACCCTAACCTTAAATCCAACACTAAATTTTACACTACAATAACACTAACTTTAACTCCTGACCGTAAACCTAACACTAAACATAAATTAACTCTAACACTAAGTCTAACAATAATCCTAAATCTCAATCTAACTGAAACCTTAAACCTAACCTAACACTAAACCTAAATCAGAATCTAACACTAAATCTAAAGCTACACCTAACCATATTTCTAACTCTACCCCCAAAATTTTCACTAAGAGTAACCCGACGTCTAAACCCATTCCTTAACTCTAATCCTAAACCTAACCCTAACCCTAACCGTAAAACTAACCTTAACGTATCCCTAACTCAAATACTAACCGGAACATAAATCCTAACTCTAAACTCTTATGCTAACCTTAAACCTAAACTTAACCCTAATCTAAACTTAACCCTAAGCATAACACTAATCCTTACCCTAAACCTAAACCTAACCCTAAATCTTTTCATAACAATAGCTCTAATGCTAACCCTAACACTAATCCCAACTCTAAATTCTTAACCTAACCCAAACCTAACCTTAACCCTACCAGTAACACTAAACCTAAACCTAAACCTAACCCTAACATGAACCCTAAACCTAACCATAAACCTAACACTAAACCATAACCCTAACCCAAACTCTAAATGCTAACCCTCACAATAACACTTACCCTAACCTAACCCTAAACCTAACACTAACCGTAACCCTAAACATATTCCTAACACTAACACTAATCTTAACTGTAAACTATAAGCGTAACTCTAACCATTACCTTAACACTAACCTAAACTTAACACTAACCATAACGCTAAATTAATCATAATCCTAATCCTAACCCTAACACTAATCCTAACTCTAACCTCTTACCCTAAGACCGACCCACACCTTAACACTAAATTTTACACTAACAATAACCCTAACCTTAACCCCTGACCACAAAACTAACCCTAAACCTAATTTAACTCTAAAGTTAATTCTATACCTAATTCTAAATTTACTGTAATTTTTACACTAAGAATAACCCTAACTCTAAGCCCATACTCTATACCTAACCCTAATCCTAATGCTACTCTGAACTCTAACAGTAGCCCTAAAACCTAACCCTAACCCTAACCCTAACCCTAAACTGAAGCCTAACACCAACACCAACCCTAAATCATAAATCTAAGCCAACCCTAACACTAACACTAAATTTTACACTAACAATAACCCTAACCTTAATCCCCGAACTGAAATATAACTCAAAATCTAATTTAACTCTAAAACTAACTCTAACCCTAACCCTAACACTAAATCTAACATAAATTTTAACCATAACCTTAACCCTAATACTAACAATAATCATAACTATAAACTCTTACCCTCAACCTAACCGAAACCTTAACACTAACATAAACTTTACCCTAGCCTTAACACTAAATTAATCCTAACCCTAATCATTAAACTAACACTAATTGTAACTCTAACCTCATACCCAAATACTAACACTAAATATAACTATAATCTAACCCAAACCATAAAGTTAAACCTAACCCTAACCCAAACACTAACCCTAAATTTAAACCTAACCTAACCCTAACTCTAACCCTTAATTTAACCCTAAACCTAAAACTAAACCTAACACTAATCCCAACTCTAAACTCCGAACTTTACAATAAAACAAATCTTAAACCTAACAGTAACCCTCATCTTAACCCTTACCTTAACCAAACCGTAAAGCTGTCCCTAACCCTAAACCCAAACACTAACCATAACACTAAAAATAACGCTATTCTTAACCCTAGCAGTAAACCTAACCTAACTCTAAACCCTAAACCAAACCCTAACACTTACTTTAACCTAAACCTAATCCTAACCCTAATCCTAACTCTAACCTTTACATTAACATAACTCTAACCCTAATCCTAATCTATTACGAATCCTTACTGTAGCCTCATACCCTAACCCAAACCCTAAACATAACTGTAATCTGAATAAAACATAAGGATAAACCTAACCCTAGCCCTAACTCTAACCCTAAACTTAAATGTAACCCTAAGCCTAAAACTAACCCTAACACTAATCCTAACACTAAACTATTACAAAAACCCTAATCCTAAAGTTAAAACAACTGTAACCCTAACCCTAACCCTAACCAAAACCCTATTTTTTCCACTAACAATAACCCTAACATTAACCCCTAACCCTAAGTTAACTCTAAAACTAATTCTAACCATGACCAAAATCTAAAAGAGAAGGTAAACTTTAAATGTAACCTAACAGTAACCCTAACCCAGATATTAACATTAAATTGAACCTAATCTAACCCTAAACCAATTTTACATTAAGAATAACACTAACCCTAACTCCATACCCTAACACTAACATTAAACCTAACGATAATCTTAACCTTAACAGTAACCTTAATCCTAAACTTAATCCTAACACTAATCCTAACTCAAAACCCTAAACCTAACCCTAAACCTACACCTATCGCTAACCCTAATTCTAAAGCTAACCCTAATCGTAACGATAACCCTGACACTAACCCTAAACCTAACATAACCCTAACCCTATTACTAACCCTAAAACTAATCTTAACTCTTACCTTAACCCTAAGCCTAAACTTATCCCTAACATAAACGTAACCCATAACAGAACACTAAACTAATTCTAACCCTAATCCTAACTCTAACACTAATACTACCTCTAAACTCTTTCCCTAACCCTAACCCTAAACTTAAATCTAACATTAACCCTAAAACTATCTCTAACCCTAACTCTAACACTAAAGCCTAACTCTAAACCTAATCCTAACCCTCACCTTAACGTAACCCATAACAGAACACTAAACTAATTCTAACCCTAATCCTAACTCTAACACTAATACTACCTCTAAACTCTTTCCCTAACCCTAACCCTAAACTTAAATCTAACATTAACCCTAAAACTATCTCTAACCCTAACTCTAACACTAAAGCCTAACTCTAAACCTAATCCTAACCCTCACCTTAACGTAACCCATAACAGAACACTAAACTAATTCTAACCCTAATCCTAACTCTAACACTAATACTACCTCTAAACTCTTTCCCTAACCCTAACCCTAAACTTAAATCTAACATTAACCCTAAAACTATCTCTAACCCTAACTCTAACACTAAAGCCTAACTCTAAACCTAATCCTAACCCTCACCTTAACGTAACCCATAACAGAACACTAAACTAATTCTAACCCTAATCCTAACTCTAACACTAATACTACCTCTAAACTCTTTCCCTAACCCTAACCCTAAACTTAAATCTAACATTAACCCTAAAACTATCTCTAACCCTAACTCTAACACTAAAGCCTAACTCTAAACCTAATCCTAACCCTCACCTTAACGTAACCCATAACAGAACACTAAACTAATTCTAACCCTAATCCTAACTCTAACACTAATACTACCTCTAAACTCTTTCCCTAACCCTAACCCTAAACTTAAATCTAACATTAACCCTAAAACTATCTCTAACCCTAACTCTAACACTAAAGCCTAACTCTAAACCTAATCCTAACCCTCACCTTAACGTAACCCATAACAGAACACTAAACTAATTCTAACCCTAATCCTAACTCTAACACTAATACTACCTCTAAACTCTTTCCCTAACCCTAACCCTAAACTTAAATCTAACATTAACCCTAAAACTATCTCTAACCCTAACTCTAACACTAAAGCCTAACTCTAAACCTAATCCTAACCCTCACCTTAACGTAACCCATAACAGAACACTAAACTAATTCTAACCCTAATCCTAACTCTAACACTAATACTACCTCTAAACTCTTTCCCTAACCCTAACCCTAAACTTAAATCTAACATTAACCCTAAAACTATCTCTAACCCTAACTCTAACACTAAAGCCTAACTCTAAACCTAATCCTAACCCTCACCTTAACGTAACCCATAACAGAACACTAAACTAATTCTAACCCTAATCCTAACTCTAACACTAATACTACCTCTAAACTCTTTCCCTAACCCTAACCCTAAACTTAAATCTAACATTAACCCTAAAACTATCTCTAACCCTAACTCTAACACTAAAGCCTAACTCTAAACCTAATCCTAACCCTCACCTTAACGTAACCCATAACAGAACACTAAACTAATTCTAACCCTAATCCTAACTCTAACACTAATACTACCTCTAAACTCTTTCCCTAACCCTAACCCTAAACTTAAATCTAACATTAACCCTAAAACTATCTCTAACCCTAACTCTAACACTAAAGCCTAACTCTAAACCTAATCCTAACCCTCACCTTAACGTAACCCATAACAGAACACTAAACTAATTCTAACCCTAATCCTAACTCTAACACTAATACTACCTCTAAACTCTTTCCCTAACCCTAACCCTAAACTTAAATCTAACATTAACCCTAAAACTATCTCTAACCCTAACTCTAACACTAAAGCCTAACTCTAAACCTAATCCTAACCCTCACCTTAACGTAACCCATAACAGAACACTAAACTAATTCTAACCCTAATCCTAACTCTAACACTAATACTACCTCTAAACTCTTTCCCTAACCCTAACCCTAAACTTAAATCTAACATTAACCCTAAAACTATCTCTAACCCTAACTCTAACACTAAAGCCTAACTCTAAACCTAATCCTAACCCTCACCTTAACGTAACCCATAACAGAACACTAAACTAATTCTAACCCTAATCCTAACTCTAACACTAATACTACCTCTAAACTCTTTCCCTAACCCTAACCCTAAACTTAAATCTAACATTAACCCTAAAACTATCTCTAACCCTAACTCTAACACTAAAGCCTAACTCTAAACCTAATCCTAACCCTCACCTTAACGTAACCCATAACAGAACACTAAACTAATTCTAACCCTAATCCTAACTCTAACACTAATACTACCTCTAAACTCTTTCCCTAACCCTAACCCTAAACTTAAATCTAACATTAACCCTAAAACTATCTCTAACCCTAACTCTAACACTAAAGCCTAACTCTAAACCTAATCCTAACCCTCACCTTAACGTAACCCATAACAGAACACTAAACTAATTCTAACCCTAATCCTAACTCTAACACTAATACTACCTCTAAACTCTTTCCCTAACCCTAACCCTAAACTTAAATCTAACATTAACCCTAAAACTATCTCTAACCCTAACTCTAACACTAAAGCCTAACTCTAAACCTAATCCTAACCCTCACCTTAACGTAACCCATAACAGAACACTAAACTAATTCTAACCCTAATCCTAACTCTAACACTAATACTACCTCTAAACTCTTTCCCTAACCCTAACCCTAAACTTAAATCTAACATTAACCCTAAAACTATCTCTAACCCTAACTCTAACACTAAAGCCTAACTCTAAACCTAATCCTAACCCTCACCTTAACGTAACCCATAACAGAACACTAAACTAATTCTAACCCTAATCCTAACTCTAACACTAATACTACCTCTAAACTCTTTCCCTAACCCTAACCCTAAACTTAAATCTAACATTAACCCTAAAACTATCTCTAACCCTAACTCTAACACTAAAGCCTAACTCTAAACCTAATCCTAACCCTCACCTTAACGTAACCCATAACAGAACACTAAACTAATTCTAACCCTAATCCTAACTCTAACACTAATACTACCTCTAAACTCTTTCCCTAACCCTAACCCTAAACTTAAATCTAACATTAACCCTAAAACTATCTCTAACCCTAACTCTAACACTAAAGCCTAACTCTAAACCTAATCCTAACCCTCACCTTAACGTAACCCATAACAGAACACTAAACTAATTCTAACCCTAATCCTAACTCTAACACTAATACTACCTCTAAACTCTTTCCCTAACCCTAACCCTAAACTTAAATCTAACATTAACCCTAAAACTATCTCTAACCCTAACTCTAACACTAAAGCCTAACTCTAAACCTAATCCTAACCCTCACCTTAACGTAACCCATAACAGAACACTAAACTAATTCTAACCCTAATCCTAACTCTAACACTAATACTACCTCTAAACTCTTTCCCTAACCCTAACCCTAAACTTAAATCTAACATTAACCCTAAAACTATCTCTAACCCTAACTCTAACACTAAAGCCTAACTCTAAACCTAATCCTAACCCTCACCTTAACGTAACCCATAACAGAACACTAAACTAATTCTAACCCTAATCCTAACTCTAACACTAATACTACCTCTAAACTCTTTCCCTAACCCTAACCCTAAACTTAAATCTAACATTAACCCTAAAACTATCTCTAACCCTAACTCTAACACTAAAGCCTAACTCTAAACCTAATCCTAACCCTCACCTTAACGTAACCCTAACCCTAAATCTAACGCTAACACTAATCCTAACTGTAACCTCTTCTCCTAACCCTACCCTAACTCAAACCGTAAACCCTAAACCTAACTCTAACACTAACCCTAACCCTAACCGTAATGTAACCCTAATCATAACGCTAATGCTAACACTAATCCTAACTCTAACATCTTACCCAAACTCTAACCTTAACCCTAACCCTAACCCAACCCTAAAAATAACCCTAATCCTAATACTAACCCTAATCCTAACCGGAAACCAAAGCATAACCCTAACCCTAACCCAAAACCGAACCATAACTCTAACCGTAAACTAACATAACCTTAACCCTAACCCGAACCCTAACAATAAACCTAACTCTAATCTTAACGTAACCATAAATTTAACCCTAACCGTAATACAAAACCCTGACCCTAAAACTAACCATAAAACCTCACAGTAATCCTAACTCTTACCGTAACTCTAACATAAATGCAACCCGTACCCTAAGTCTAACCCTAAAACTAATCCTATCTCTAAACTCTTACCCTAACCCTAACCTTAACCTTAACCATAATATATACTTAACCATAACAATAACTCTAAACTAATCGTAACCCTAATCCTAACTCTGACACTAATCCAAAATCAAACCCAAGGCCTAACCCTAACCTTAACGTAAAACTATCCCACCCATAACCCTAACTCAAATCCCTACATTAAAGTCTTACCCTAACAATAACAGTGACCTTAAACATAATGTAAACTTTACTGTAACTGGAACCCTAAAATAATCCTAACCTAACCTTAATATAATCCTAACCCGAACCCAAACCCTAAGACTAACACAACCCTAAACATACCCTAAAACTAAACCTAAATCTAACCCTAACCATAACCTTTACCCTAATCTAAACCCTAACACTAATCCGTAAACTTAACCCTAATTCTTCCCTGAACCCTAAATTTCACACTAAGAATAATCCTAACCTTAATCCCTGACCCTAAACCTAAACCAAACATTATTTGAACGTTAAAATCTATTCAAACCCTAAACCTAAGCCTAAATATTACCCAAACCTTGAATGTAACACTAACAATAACACAAACCTAGATTCTAACCCTATATCTATAGCTAATCCTAACCTAATTCTAAATCCTAATTGTAAATTTTACACTAAGAATAACACTAACCCTAACCCCAAACCCTAAACCTAACCATAACAGTAAACCCTAACCCTAACCCTAACATTAAACACTAAACCTAACCCTAACACTTACCATAACCTATTCCTAAACCTAACATTAATCCTAACTTTAAACTCTTACCCTAACACTAAACCTAAACTTAAATCCAACAGTAACCCTAATGTTACACTAACATTAAGGCTAAACCTAAACCTAACCCTAACCCTAACTTAAAACCCTAACCCTAATGCCTACACTAACCTAACAGTTTTGCTAACACTTACACTAAATCCTAACCCTAACGATAACACTAAGCCTAAAACTAAATCCAACACTAACCCTAACAATATCCATAACCATAAACCCTAACCCTAACATTTACACTAACCTAACCCTAAACATCAACCTAACACTAACCCTAATCCTGACCCTAACTCTAACACTAACCCTAATCCTAACCCTAAACCCTAACAGTAATCCTAACCCTAACTCTAACACTAACCCTATCTCTAACCCTAATCCTAACCTTAACATTAATCGTAACCCTAACTTAACCCTAACCAAATCCCTAACTCTAACCCTAACCCTAACATTAACGCTAACCTAAACTTAACCCTAATCATAACCCTAAAAATTCCTAACCCAATTCTGAACCCTAATGCTAATCCTAATTCTAACATCATATCCTAAGACTAACCTTAAACCCAAACCATAACCGAAACGTAACGATAAACTTAACCCTAACACTAACACTAAACCTAACCCTAACCTAAACTTAACCCTAACCCTGAACTTAACCCTAACCCTAAAGAAAAATCTACAACTAATTTTAACTCTAAACTTTTACCCTACTCCTAAACCTAACCTTAAACCTAAGAGTAACGCTAACCCTAACCCTCACCCTAACCCTAACACTAACTCTAACCCTAATCCTCACACTAAACCTGAACCTTAAACCGAATCCTAACCATAACCCTAACCCTAGCCTTACGTAATCCTAACCCTAACACTAAACTCTAAAACTAACCCTAACCCTAACTCTACCACTAATTTTAACTCTAAACTCTTACCCTAACACTAAACCTAACCTTAACCCTAAGAGTAACGCTAACCCTAAACCTAATCCTAACACTAACCTTAACGTAACCCTAACTGTAACACTAATGGTAACACTAATCCTAAAACTAAACTCTTACCCTAAAATTAACCCTAACCGCAACCCTAACCTTAACATAACCTTAACCCTAACCCTAACGCTAACACTAACCCTAAATCTACCCTCTTAACCTAACCCTAACCCTAGGCCTAACTCTAATGCTAAATTTTGTAACACTAACAACCATAAAACTAAACTGTGAACCCAAACATAACCTTAACCTGAAATTAACTCTAAAACTAACACTAACCATAAATCTAACCATAACCCTAACACTAACCCTAAACAGAACTTAACAGTAACCCAATCCCTAACGCTAACGCTAATCCTAACTCTTAACTCTTACACTAATCTTAACCCTAACCTAAACTTCACCCTAACCATAATCAAAAACCAATCCAAAACCTATTCCAAACCCTAACAGTAATCCTAACACTAAATTCATATCCTAACACTAACCCTAAATATAACTATAACCCTAAACAAACCATAACGCTAAGACTAAATGTAACCCTAACCCTAATAATAAACCTAACCTTTATTGTAACCCTAACCATAACTCTAACACTAACAATAATCCTATATCTAAACTTTTATCCAAACCCTAACAGTGAAGCTAAAACTAACCCTAACCCAAAACTTAACCCTAACCCTAAACATGACCCTAACCCTAATACTAAACGTAACCCTAACCCTAATCCAAACTGTAATCCTAACCCTAACCTTAACATAAGTCTAACCCTAACCCTAATTCTAACAATAAACCTAAACCTAACCTTAACATAAACCTAAAATTAACCCTATCCCAAACAGAAATCCCTAACCCTAAACCT
>NW_011889046.1:803351-804616 GCF_000151845.1 Pteropus vampyrus
TCTAACAATAAACCTAAACCTAACCTTAACATAAACCTAAAATTAACCCTATCCCAAACAGAAATCCCTAACCCTAAACCTAACCATAAATCCTCATCGTAACACTCTTACCCTAACCCTAATCTTAATGTAACTCAAACTCTAACCCTACATATAATCTTAACCCTAACAGGAATACTAACCATAAACCTAAACTCATCCTAATCTTAACCCTAAACACTAACCCTAACCCTTACCCTAACCCTAACATTTACGCAACCCAAAACCTAAATCTAACCCTAACACTAATTCTATCTCTAAACTCTTACCTAACCCTAACTCTAACTTTAACCCTAACACTAATACCAAATGTAACCATAAACTCTAACCCTAAACAAGCAGAACCGGAATCCGAACCCTAAACTAACCCTAACCATAACGTAACACTAACCTTAAAGTAACGCTAACCTACCACTAACCCTAACACAATTCCCTACTCTAAACTCTTACCATAACCCTAACAGTGACCGTAGCACTAACGTAAACTTAACCCTAACCAAAACTCTAAACTAATCCTAAACCTAACCTTAATGTAACCCTAACGCTAACCCAAACTTAAGCCTAACAAAACCCTAACCCTAAGCACTACACCTAAACTTAATTCTTACCCGAACCCGAAATTTTACACTAACAATATCCCTAACCTTAACCCCTAACCCTAAACCTAACCCAAACCCTAATTGACTCTAAAACTAACTCTAACCCTAGCCTAACTCTAAATATTACCCAAACCTTTAACATAACCCCAACACTAACACTAACGCAGATACTAACTCTAAAACTGTAGCAAATCTAAACTCTAATTCTAACCCTAACCCTAAATTTTACACTAAGAATAACCCTTACTCTAACCCCAAACCCTAACTCTAACCATAAACGTAACGCTAATCTGAATCCTAACAGTAACCATAAACCATACCCTACCCTAACCCTAACACTAACCTTAACGTAAACCGAAAACTAACTATTCCTAAACCTAAACCTAAACCTAACCTTAACGTAACACTAACCCTAAACCTAACACTAATCCTAACTCTAAACTCTTACCATAACCCTAACCCTAACCCTAACCCTAAATTTTACATTAACAACCCTAACTTTAAACCCTCATCCCAAACTTAACCCTAACCCTAATTTAACTCAAAAAAACTAACTCTAACCCTAACCCGAACCCTAAATGTAACCCATACTTTAAATGAAACCAAACAGTAACCCTAACCCAGATC
>NW_011889046.1:804666-806452 GCF_000151845.1 Pteropus vampyrus
TAACCCTAACCCAGATCATAACCTTAAATCTAAAACTAATCCTACACTAATTCTAACCCAAACCCTAACCCTAAATTTTACACTAGGGATAACCCTAACTCTACCCCATATCCAAATATTAAGCCATAACCTAACGCTAATCTTAACCGTAACAGTAATTCTAACACCTACCCTAACGATAACCCTCAACCTAATCCTAACCGTAACCCTAACGCTAACCCTAACCCTAACACTAACCCTATCTCTAACAATAATCCTATATCTAATGCTAATTCTAACCCTAACACTAACACTAATTCTAATGCTAACTTAACCTTAACCCAATCCCTAACCCTACCACTAATCCTAACTCTTAACTCTTACCTTAACCTTAAACCTAACCTTGATCCTAAAGTAAACTTGAACCTAACCGTAACCCTATACTAATCCTAACCCTATTCCAAACTCTAAAATTAATCCTAACTCTAACATCATATCCTTACACTAACCCTAAACATAACTGTCACCCTAGACTAAATAAAAACACTAAGACTAAACCAAAACCTAACACTAACCCTAACAATAACCCTAACCCATATCGTAACCCTAAACCTAACAAAACCCTACCATAATCTTAACTCTAAACACGTACCCTAACCCTAACAGTAACGCTAACCCTAAGCTTAACCCTAACCCTAATCCTAACCTTAACCCTAATTCTAACCCTAAATCTAACACTAAATTTTACACTAAGAATAACCCTAAACTAAGGCCCTGACCCTAAACCTAATCCAAACTCTAATTTAACTCTAAAACTAACTCTAACTCTAACACTAAACCTAAATCTAACCCTAACACTAAACCTATATCTAACCCTAACCCTAAACCTTAGCCTAACCCTAACCCTAACCCTAATCCTAACCCTAACCCTAACAATAACACTAACTCTAACACTAACTGTAAACCTAATTTTAACCCAAAACCCTAACCCTAGCCTAACCTTAACGTAACCCTAACCCTAACCCTAACAGTAATCCTAACACTTAACTCTTAACCTAACCCTAAACCGAAGCTTAACCCTAAGAGTAACACTAACCCTAACCCGAACCTCACCCTAACCCTAATCCTAAACCTTAACCCTAACCCTAACCCTAAACTTCTCGTAACCCTAACACTAACCCTACACCTAAATTTAATCCTATATCTAAACTTAACCCTAAACATAACCTGAAACTAATTGTAACCCTTCTGCTAACAGTAACACTTATCCAAACTCTGTTCTCTTACTGTGACCCTAATCTAAATGTAAAGCTATACCTAACCCTAACCCTAACAATACCACTAACACTAAGACTAAAGAACCCTACCACTAAACCCTATACGCTAAACCTAACCCTAACCCTTACCCTAATCTTAAACCTAACCCTAATTTATCGTACTTGTAACCGTAACCCTAACCCTAAAACTAACCAAACCCTAAATTCTTATCCTAACCCTAACCTTAACCTTAAACCTAAACTATACTTAACTCTAATAGTAACCTTAAACTAATTCTAACCCTAATCCTAAACCTAACACTAATCAGAATTCTAACCTCTCCCTGACCTGACCCTAAACATAACTGTAACCCTAACCCAAAGCATAACGCTATATCTAACTCTAACCCTAACCCTACCCCTAACCCTAAGCATAACAGAATCCTAATCCTAAACCCTAAACCAAACACTAACCCTAACCTTAATCCTAACCTAACCATAATCTTAACATAACCTAACCCTAATATTAAACCTAACACTAATCCTAAATC
>NW_011889046.1:806502-818877 GCF_000151845.1 Pteropus vampyrus
CCTAATATTAAACCTAACACTAATCCTAAATCTAAACTCTTACCCTAACCCTAACCCTAATTTTAACCCTAATAGTAACCCTAAACCTAACGCTAATCTTACCCTTAACATAATCCTAACACTAACCCTAACTCTAGCCTCTTACCCTAACCCTAATCCTAACAATAACCCTCAATTTTACACTAACAACCCTCACTTTAAACCCTCAGCCCAAACCGACACCTAAATCTAAAATAACTATAAAACTAACTCTATCCCGAAACCGAACCCTAAATTTAACCCAAACCTTAAACGTAACCCTAACATTAACCCTAACCCAGATCCTAACCCTAAATCTAAAGCTTATCCTAACCCTAATTCTACTACTAACTCTAAATTTTACACTAAGAATTATCCTAACACTAACCCCATATCCTAATACTAACCCTAAACCTAGGGCTAATCTTAACCTAAAAGTAACCCTTACCCTAACTCTATACCTAAACCTAACCCTAATCCTAAACCTAAACATAATCCTAAACCTAACCCTTACACTAACCCTATCCCTAACCCTAAAATAACCCTACCCTAACACTAAACCCTAAGCCTAACCCTAACCCTAAACCCTAAACCTGACCCAAAGCCTTACCCCAACCTAACCCTAACTCTAACCCTAACCCTAATAATAACCCTATCACTAATACTAAATCTAACCACGTACTCTAACCCTAAACCTAAACATAACTGTAACCCTAAACGAAAACAACACTAAACCTAACCCTAACCCTAGCCCTAATGGTAAAGCTAACTTTAACCCTAACGCTAAGCCTAAGCATAACCTTAATGTAACTCTAACCTTAACCCTAACCCGAACACTTATCCTAACTTTAAAATCGTACCCTAACCATAAACCTAACTATAAATCTAAATTTTACACTAATAATAACCCTGATATCAACCCCTAAATCTATACCTAACCCTAACCCTAATTTAACTCAAAAGTAACTCTAACCATAAACCTAACCATAAATTCTACCCAAGCCTTAAGGGTAACCCTTACATTAACCCTAATCCAGATCCTAACCCTAAATCTAAAGCTAATGCTAAACTAATTCTAACACATTCCCTAAATTTTACACTAAGAATGAACCTAACCCTAATCCCATACCTTAACCGTAAAGCTAAATGCTAACGGTATCTCTAACTCTAAGCCTAACATAACCCTAAACCAAACTCTAAACCTAACCATGACCTGAACCTTAACGTAAACCTAACACTAATCCTAATCCTTATACTAACGTAATTATAAAAGCTTACCCTAACCTAAACCTAACCTTAACCCTAACAGTTACAATAAACCTAAAACTAACCCTAACCCTAACCCTAAACCCTAACCTTAATCCTAACCATAACCCTAACCCTAACCTTAACCTAATCTATACTTAACCCTAACCATAACTCTAAATTAATCCTACCCTAATCCTTACCCTTACACTAATCTTAACTCTAAACTCATACCCAAACTCTAACCCTAAACATAACTGTAACCATAAACCAAACGATAACGCTAAACCTAACTCTAACCCTAACCCTAACCCTAACCCTAAACCTAAACCTAAACGTAACTCTAACCCTAAACCTAACCCTAACCCTAAACCCTAAGCCCTAAATCTAACCCTAACCATAACCCTACACTTAATGTAACCCTAACCCTATCTCTAACATGAAAACTAATCCTAACTCTAAGCTCGTATATTACCCAACTTTAAGCCTAATACCAACCCTAACAGTAAACTCTAGACCTAAACCTAACTCTAATCCTAATTTTTGCTCTAACAATAACCCAAAACTTAACCCCTGACCCTACACCTATTCCAAAGCCTAATTTAACTCTAAAACTAACTCTAACCCTGAACTTAACCCTACGTCTAACCCAAACATTAAACGTACCATAACACTAACACTAACCCAGAATCTAAACCCAAATCTAAAGCCAATCCTAACCCTAATTCTAACCCTAACCTTAATTTAACTAAGAATAACGCAAACTCTAAATCCATACCCTAACCCTTACACTAAACCTAATGCTAAACTTAACCCTAACAGTAACCTTAACCCTAAACCTAACCCTAAACCTTAACAGTACCAGTAATCCAATTCCTAATCCTAATCCTCTCTAAAATCTTTCATTAACTCTAACCCTAACCTTAACCCAAACATTAAACCTAAACCTAACGCAAACCCTAACCTTAACCCTAACCATAAACCCTAATACTAAACCAAACCATAATCACTAACCCTAAACCTAACCCATACCCTAAGTGAAACCTAAACATAACTCTAAACCTAAACCAAACCCTAACCTTAACGTAACCCTAATCTTAACCCTAACACTAACCCTAACACTAATCTTAACTCTAAACACTTATGCGAACCATGAACCTAAGCTTAACCCTAACAATAACCCTAATCCTAACCCTGCCAAACCCGATCCCTAACACTAAACTTAAGGTAAGCCCAAACCTAACACAAATCCTAACACTGATCCTGACTCTAACTTCATACCCTAACACTAACCCTAAACATAACTGTACCCCTAACACAAACCATAACGGTAAACCTAACCCCAACCCTAACCCTAACCCTATCTCTAAGCTTAACACTAATCCTAACTACAAACTCTTATGCTAACCCTAACCCTAACCAAAACACTAACAGTCAACGTAACCCTAATCCTAACCCTAACCCTAACTCTAATGCTAACCCTAATCTTCAGGCTAATCTTAACCCCAAACCTATCCATAACACTAACCCTAACCATTACTTAATCCTAACCCTATTCTTAACCCTAATACTACTCCTAATCTTAACCCCAAACCTATCCATAACACTAACCCTAACCATTACTTAATCCTAACCCTATTCTTAACCCTAATACTACTCCTAACTCTAGACTCTTACCCTAACCCACACCCTAACTTTAACTCTAACCTAAATTTAACAGTAACCGTGATCCTAAATGAATCCTAAACCTATTCCTAACCCTAAACCTAAGCCTAACTCTAATTTTTACACTAACAATAATCCTAACCTTAACTCCTTACCCTAAACCTAACCGAAACCCTATTTTAACTCTAAAATTATCTCTATCACTACCCTAACCATAAATATTAACTAAATCTTAAAAGTAACCCGAACACTAACACTAAACAGATTCTAACCCTAAATATAAAGTTAATCCTAACCATAATTCTAACCCTAACCCTAAATTTTACACTAAGAATAACCCTAACCCTAATCCCCAAGCCTAACCCTAACACTAAACGTAACACTAATCTTAACCCTAACAATAACCCTAACCCTAACCTTAACGTAACCCTAAGCTAACACTAACCCTAACACTAAACGCTAACCCTAAACCTAAACATGAATCCTAACAACAACCCTTACCCTAACCTAAATATAACCTAACCGTAATAATAACACTAACCCTAATATAAACCTTAACGTAATCCTAACCCTAACCCTAACCTAATGCTAACGGTAATTCAAAACCCTAACCTGAACCCTAACCATAACCTTAATGTAATCCTAACCCTAACACTAACTCTTACACTAATCTTAACTCTAAACTATTACCCTAACCCTAAGCCTGAACTTAACCCTAACCTAAACTTAATCTAACCTTAACCATAAACTAATCCTAACTCTAATAATAATCCTAAAACTAAACCGAATTCTAACCTATTATGCTGACCCTGACCGTAAACAAACCTGTAACCCTACTCAAACCATAATGCTAAAGCTAACCCTAAATCTAAACCTACCCCTAAACCCCAAGTCTAACAGAACCCTAACACTAACCCTAAACCTAACCCTTACCCTAACTCAAATCCTAAACCTAACTCTAACCTTAACATACACCTAACCCTAACCCTAAACCTAACACTAATCCTAATACTAAACTCTTACCCGAACACGAACCCTAACTTTAAACCTAATCCTAATTCTGACACTAACTGGCACCCTAACCCTAACCCAAACTGAAAATTTTAAACTAACGATAACCCTAACCTTAATCCCTGACTTAAACATAACCCAAACCCAAATTTAACTCTAAAACTACCTCTAACACTAACCCTAATACTAAATCTGACCGAAACCTAAACATAACACTAATCCTAATGCAGATCCTAACCCTAAATCTAAAGTTAATAGTAACTCTAATTCTAACCCTAAACTTAAACTTACACAAATATAACCAGATCTCTAAACCCTAAACCTAATGTTAACCTTAAACCTAACAGTAACCCTAATTTTAACCCTAACCATAAACCTAAACTAAACCCTACCTCTAACCCTAACCCTAACCCTAACCCTAACTTTAACGTAATCCTAATCATAACTCTAACACTAACACGAAAACTAGCTATAACCACTTATCATAACCCTAACCATAAATTTTTCACTAAGAATACCTTAAACTTAACCACTGTCCTCAAACCAAAACCTAAGCCTAATTTAATTCTAAAACAAACTCTAACCATAACCCTAACCCTAAGTCAAACCCAAAATTTAACGTAACCTTAATTCTAGACCTAACCCAGATCATAATCCTAAATCTAAAGCTAATATTAACCCTAATTCTAACCCTAACCCTAAATTTACACTAAGAATAACCTGAACTCTAAACCCATACCCTAACCCTAAACCTAAACCTAATGCTAACTTTAACACTAACAGTAACCTTAACCCTAACCCTAACGCTAAGCCCTAACCCTAACCGTAAACCTGACTCTAACCCTAATCCTAACCCTAAAACCTAAAACTGACCCTAAATGTAACCCTAACCCTAACGCTAACACTAATCCTAACTCTAAATTCTTATTCTAATCCTAACCCTAAACTTAACCCTAACCTTAACCCTAAACATATCATAACCCTTATACTAATCCGAAATCTAACCTCGAACCAAAAACTTAATCGTAAACATAACTGTTACCTAACACAAACCATAACGCTAAATCTAACTCTAACCCTAACACTAACACAAACACTAACACTAACACTAAACCCTAACGCTAATCCTAACATAAACCCTAACCCTAATCCTAACACTAATCTTAAGTCTAAACTCTTACCCCAACTGAAAGCCTAAAGTTAAAACTATCAGAAACCATGACCCAAACCCTAACCCTAACCCTAACCCTAACACTAAAAATTAACCCTAACCCTATCCCTAACCTTAATGTAACCCTAATCCTATCTCTAAGGCTAACACTAATCCTAACTCTAACCTCTTACTCTAACCCTAACCTTAACTCTAAACTAAATTTTGCACTAAAAATAAAACTGAACTTAACCTCTGTCCCCAAACATAACCGTAACACTATTTTAACTCTAAAACTAACTCTCTTATCTAAACCCTAAATATAACCCAAACCTTAAAAGTAACCCTAACTCTAACCCTAAACCATATTCTAATCCTAAATCTAAAGGTGTTCCTAACCATAATTCTAACACTAACCCTAAATTTTTCACTAAGAATAACCCTAACCATAACAATAAACCTAACTCTAATCTTAACCCTAACAGTAAACTTAACCCTAACCCTAACCCTAGCCCTAACCATAACGTAACCCTAAACCTAATTCTATCCCTAATCTTAAATTTTACATTAACGATAACCCTAACCTTAACCCCTGACCCCAAAACTAACACTAAACCTAATTTAACTATAAAATTAACTGTAACCGTAACACTTACCCTAACACTAAATCTAACCCAAAGCTTAAACATAACCCTAACACTAAACCTACCCAGAACCTGAACCTAAATCTAGGGCAAACTTTAACCCTAATTCTAACCCTAACCCTAAATTTTAAACTAAGAATAGCCCTAACACTATCACCATACGCTAAACCTAACCCGAAACCTAATGCTAAACTTAACCCTAACAGTAATCCTAACCTTAACTTTTACAATAATTCTAACTCTAAAGTCTTCAGCTAACCCTAAACCAAACCTTAAAACTATCCGAAACAAATCCTTACCGTAACCATAAACTAGTCATAACCCTAACCCTTAACCTAACACTAATCGTAACCCTAAACCTAACCCTATCCTAACCCTATCCATAAACTTCACCTTAAGGTAATGTTAACCCTAACACTAATCCTAACCCTACCCTTAAACCTAAGCCTAAGCCTAACCCTAACCCTAACCCTAACCCTAACCCTAATACTAACCTTAATGCAACCCTAACTCTAACCCTAATCCTAATACTAATTCTAACTCTAAACTCTTACCCTAACTCTAATCCTAACCCTAAAACCTGACCCTAAGCCTAACCTTAACTTTAACCCTAACCTAAAATTAATTGTAACCGTAATCTTAAATTAATCCTAATTCTAATCCTACCCCTAACACTAATCATAAATCTGAACTCTTACCAAGACACTTACTCTAAACATAACTATGAACCTATCCAAACCATAATGCTAAACCCACCCCTAACCCTACCACTAACCCTAACCCTAACCCTAAGCCTAACACCACTCTAACCCTAAACTCTAAACCTAACCATGAACCTAAACTTAACCATAACCCTAAATCTAACCCTAATCATAACCCTAACCTTAACGTAAGCCTAAACCTAACCCTAACCATACCCCTAACCTTAACGTAACCCAAGCCTAACATTACTCCTAACACTAATCCTAACTCTGAACTCTTACCCTAAACCTAACATTTACTTTAATCCTAACCTAATCTTAACCCTAACCATAATCCTAAATTTATCCTAACCCTAAATCTAAATTTCACACTAACGATAATCCTAACCTTAACTTCTGAACCCTAACCTATCCCTAACACTAATTTATCTCTAAAACTAACTCTAACCCTTAACCTAACCCTAAATATAACACAAACCTTAAATGTAACCCTAGCACTAACACTAACCCAGATCCTAACCATAAATCTAAAGCTAATCCTAACCCTAATACTAAACCTAACCCTATATTTTACACTAAATATAACTTTAACCTTAACCTCAAACATTAACCGTAACGCTAACACTAACACTAACCCTAACACTAAATCCTAATGCTAACCCTAATTCTAACACTAACCCTAACAATAAACCCTAAATCTAACCTTAACCCTAACCTTAACGTAACTCGAAACGTAACACGAAGCTAACCTTTTTCTAACTCTAAACTCTAACTGTAACCCTAAACCTAATCTTAACACTAACAGTAACCCTAACTATAACCCGAACCCTAAATCTAATCCGAACCATAACCCTAACCTTAATTTTAATCTAAACTAAACACTCACCATAACCGTAATCATATTCTCACCCTAATCATAACTCTAAAACTAATACTAAGACTAAACTCATACCCTAACACTAGCCGTAAACATAACTGTATCCCTAACCAATACCATAACGCTAAAGCTAACACACCCTAAACCTAACCCTAATCCTAAACCTAACAACAACCTAACCAAACCCTAAACTTAAACTTATCCCTAACCCTTAATGTAAACCTAATCCTAACCCTAACACTAAAACTAATCATAACTCTAAACTCTTACCCTAACCCTAAACCTAACCTTAAGCAATCAGTAAGGTTAACCCTAACCCACAATTAAACCGAACCCTATACCTAATCCAAACACCAACACTAAACCCTAAACCTAACCCTAACCTGAAACCTAACCTTTACCCTAACTTTAACGTTAAACCTAACCCTAACCCTAAGCCTAAATCTAAACCAAACCCTAACACTAACCTAACACTAACCAAACCATAACCCTAACTCTAATCACTAACTCTAACCCTAACACAAACCCTAAACGTAACCATAACCCTAAAAACCAAACTTAACCTTAACCCTTACCCTGACTCTAACCTTAATGTAACCATAACCCTAACCCTAAACCGAACATTAATCCAACTCTAAACTATTATCCTAACCCTAAAACAGACCTTAACTCTAACAGTAACCCTGACTCTAAATTTAACCTTAACTTTACCCTAACCCTAACCCTAACACTAAAGGCTAACTCTAACCCAAACCTTAAACCCTAACTTTAACCCTAACCATTTCCTTAACCTAACTCTAATATTAACCCTAAAATTAAACCTAACCCTAACTCTAATCCTAACCTTAACATAACCTGAAACCTAACCCAAATTCTAACCTTAATCCTAACTCGAAACTCTTACCCTAAACCTAAACCTAACCTTAACCCTAACAGTAACCCTAAGACTAAACCTAACGCTAAACTTAAACCCTAAACCTATCCCTAACACTAAACTAAGCCTAACCCTAAACCTAACTTGACCCTAAACATATCCCTAACCCTAACACTAACCCTAACACTAAACTCTTACCCTGCCCCACACCCAAACCTCAACCCTAACCTAAACTTAACCATAACCGTAAAACTAAGTTTAACCCTAACCCTAACTAACACTACCCCAAACCCTAATCCTAACCCTAACATTAATGTAACCCTAACCCTAACCCTAATGATAACACTAATCCTAAGTCAAAACTGTTAACCTAACCCTAACCATAACCTAAACACTAACAGTAAACCAAACTATAACCCTAAACCTAACGCTAACCCTAATACGAACCCTAACCCTAACATAACCCTAACCCTATGCCTAACTGTAACACTAACCTTAACTGTAAACTCTTACCCTAACCCACACCCTAACCTTTACTCTAACCTAAACTTAACCGTAACCGTAACCCTAAACGAATCCTAACAATATTCCTAATCTTAACACTAATCCTAACTCTAAAATCATATCCTAACAATAACCCTAAACATAACTGTACAGCTAAACCAAAACATAATGCTAAACCTAACCCCAACCCTAAAAATTACCTTAACCCTAACTCTAAGCCTAACACCAACCCTAACCCTAAACCGTAAACCTAACCTTAACTCTTACCAAACACTAAATTTTAAAATACCAATAATCCTAATCTTAACGCCTGACCCTAAAGCTAACCCAAATCCTAATTTAACTGTAAAAATAACTGTAACACTAATTTAATCCTATGTATTACCCAAACTTTAAACTTAACCCTAACACTAACCCTAACCCAGATTCTAACCATAAATCTAAAGCTAATCCTAATCCTGATATAACGTTAACTCTAAATATAACACTAAGTATAACACTAACACTAATACAAAACAGTAACCCCAACCATACACGTAATCCTAACCTTAACCCTAACAGTAACCCTAACCGCAATCCTAAACATGACCGGAATCCTCACATTAACATAATCCTAAACCTAACCCTACCCCTAAAACTAAACCATAATCATAAACCTAACCATAAAACTTAAACAACCCTAACCCTTACCCTAACCTATACATAAACCTAACCGTAATCCTAACCATAACCCTAACCCTAAAGGTAACGTAACTCTAAACCTAACACTAACCCTAACACTAATTCTAACTCTAAACTCTTACCTGAACCCTAAACCTAAGTTTAAACTGAACAGTAAACATGACCCTAACCCTAACCTACCGCTAATCCTAACACGAAACCCTAATCCTAAACCTAAACCTTACCCTAAACTAAACCTAAACATAACCATAATCCTAACTGTAAACCTAACCTTAACCTTTACGTAAACCCAACCCTAACACTAACACTAATCTTAACTCTAAACTCTTAGCCCTAAACCTAAACCTAAGTTTAATCCTAAGAGTAACCCTAATCATAACCCTAAACTAACACTAACCCTAAAACTAAAGCTAACCTTAACCCTAATCCTTACCCTAACCTTAACGTAACACTAACCCTAACCCTAACACTAATCCTAACTCTAAACTCTTAACTTAACCATAACCTAAATTTAACCCTAACCATAACCTTAAACTAATCCTAACCATACTCCTAACCCTAACACTAATCCAAATTCTACCCTCTTACCCTTACTCTAACCTTAAATATAATTGCAACCCTAACCCAAAACATAACGCTAAACCTAACCCTACCCCTAATAGTAAGCCTAACAGCAACACTAACCCTAAACCCTAATCCAAACCCTATCCCTACATCTAAATCTAAGCCTAACAGAACCCTAACACTTAAATCTAAACCTAAACCTAGCCCTAGCCCTAATCCTAAACCAAACCCTAAACTTAAAGTAACCCTAAACCTAACCCTAACCATAACTCTAATTCTAACTATAAACTTACCCTAACTCTAAACCTGACTTTAACACTAAGCCTAACCCTAACACTAACCTGAACCCTAACCCTAAACCGAACCTTAATGTAACCCTACCCCTAACCCTAACAGTAATCCTAACTCTAACCTCTTAACCTCATCGTAACGCTAATCCTAATGCTCAACTTTTCACTAAGGATCCTAACTTTAAACCCTGACCGCAACCTAACTCTAACCTTAATTTACCGCTAAAACAAACTCTAAAACTAACCCGAACCCTAAATCTAAACCAAACCTTAAATGTAACTCTAAAAGTAACCCTAACACAGATCCAAACCCTAAACCTAAAGCGAATCCTAACCCTAATTCTAACCCTAACCCTAAATTTTACACTAAGAATAACCCTAATCATAACCTCATATCCTAATACGAACCCTAAACATAACGTTAATCTTAACCCGAGCAGTAACCCTACCTTTACCCTAACGCTAACCCTAACACTTACCCTAACCCTAATGTAAAACCCTAACCCAAATCCTAACCCTAACCCTAACACTAACCCAATCCCTAAACCTAATCCTAACCCTAACACTAATCCTAACCCTAACCTTAAAACTAACCCTAACACTAACTTAAGCCTAACCCAATCCCTACCCTAAAACTAATCTTAACTTTTAACTCTTATCCTAACCCTAACCTGACCCAAACCTAAACTTAACCCTAATCATAACCCAAAAGTAATCCTAACACTATTCCGAACCTTAACACTAATCCTAACTCTAACATCATATCCTAAACTAACCCTAAACATAACTATAACCCTAGCCTAAATCATAAAGTTAAGACTAATTCTAAGCCTAACTCTAACCCTAACCATAACACTAACACTAAACCTCACCTAACTTTAAAGAAACCATAAACCTAATTGTAACCCTAACACAATACCCTAACCATAAACATAACCATAACCCCTAACCCCAGCCCTAACTCTTAATTTAATGGTAACGAAACCTAACCCTAATCCTAACCCTAATACTAACCTAACTATAACGTTAACATAAACCAAACCCTAACCCTAACATTAATCCTAACTCTAAACTCTTATCCTAACCCTAACAGTAATTTAAAACTAACCCTAACCTTAAACCTAACCCTAACACTAATCCTAACTCGAAACTCTTACCCTAACTCTAAACCTAACCTTAACCATAATCTATATTTAACCATAATGATAATCCTAAACTAAACGTGACCATAATTCTAACCAGAACACTAATCCTAACTCTAACATCCTACGCTAACTCTAACCCTAAATAGGACTGTAAACCTAACCCAAACATAACAATAACCTTAAATGTAACCCTAACCATAACCATAACCATAAGCCTAACAAAAACGTAACTCTAAACCCTAAACATAATGCTAACCCTAACCCTAAACCTAAATCTAACCCTAAACTTAACGTAACCCTAACCCTAAACCTAACACTAACACTAATCCCAACTCTAAATTCTTACCCTAACCCTAACCCTAAACTTAACCCTAACAGTAACCCTAACACTAACCCTAAACCTAATCCAAAACCCTTAAAGTATCTCTACCCAAACTCGGACTCGAACACTAAAATGAACCCTAACCTTAACGTAAACCTAACCCTAACCCTAAACTAACATTAACACTAACTCTAAATTCTTACCCTAACCCTAAAACTAAACTTAACCCTAACAGTAACACTAAACCTAACCTTAAGCCTAAACCCTTACCCTAACTCTAACCCGAATCCAGACTCAAACCCTAACCCTAAAACTAAACTTAACGTTACCATAAACAAAACCCTAACCATACCCTAACCTTAATCCTAACCTTAACGTAACTTTAACCCTAACACTAACCCTAACACAAATCCTAACCTTAAACTCTTACCCTAACACTAATCCTAAACAAAATTGTACCCCTAACCCAAAACATAACACTAAACCTAACCTTAACCCTAAACCTAACCCTAACCTTAAGCCTAACATATCCTTGACCCTAAACCCTAAACCGAAACCTAAATTAACAGTAGCCTAACCCTAACCCTAACCTTAATGTGACCCTAAACTTAATGTCAAACCTAACACTAATCTTAACTCTAAACTCTTACACTAACCCTAACCCTAACCCTAACTTAAAACCTA